>NW_026262682.1:2443178-2608983 GCF_021869535.1 Mytilus californianus
TTCCAATGACCACAACATGGTCTGCGTACTCTCCATTCTGTAACATCCTGTCACAGTAGTCCGGAAAATTGTCTTCAACGAAGTTTTCTAATAACACAATGCCTTGACTGCCCTATTGATTGAAAGAAAGCTACTTACATAAGTCTTTATTAACTACTGTACATTGAAATTGATTAATACAAAACAAATACTTTTATAACTACATTTTATCAAAAATCATCATGATCATAACATACATTTTTTATTTATTTTATTGTTGTTTGTCAATACCTATTATTTAGCATTGTACTATATTAACTAAATGATTTATTTAAACATCTGCAGAAAAAAGCATTCTGGTTGATATGAAAGTCTTAACTGATGCTTATTCTTTTATCAGTTTGTAAATCTTTAAATATTAAATTGCATTAATCACAGGTATTACGGGCAGTTACGTCAATTCCAAATTAATATTCTGTCGGAAGTATTTTTGATGGTATTTGTGTGTTAATAGCTTCTTAACTGATTTAAATCATATATTTAAGTTGTGCTGATGCGCCACTAACGTTGCCAACGGTTTTGATTTGTCCCCTGAAAACATGTCCAACTAATTCTTTATGTTTCTGTCCATGGAGGAGTTTGATAATTAGTGAATGTATTTAACAAGTAAATTAGTTTACCTCAAAACTAGGATGTGTTGATATGTAGTTTACAACATTTGTTCTTAATTGTTCGGGAGCAATAACGTCTGCGCCAATTCTATCTAGGTGGCATGTGATTGCTTCAAAAAAACAATTCCCATTCCCTGGTGTTTGACCTCTGTATTCTAAGCCATGGGATGAACAGTTCCTCTTAAGTCTCTCAACTATTAATGTTTGTTCCTCGTTTGAAGCTATATGGATTGCTTTATAGCAATTTGTAGTTCATCAGGTGTTTGGAATGATTTCCCTTAATATTAGAATATAAGGTTAAAATTTCTTCACTTCAAATTTACAGCTAAATGACATTGTTTATACATACTTATGTGTATTCAATTGTAATAAAAACGTATCATTGAAAATATTACTTGTTTATTTAGGGATCATTTGACAGATTTGTTAAGAGTGATATGATTCTGGGTAAACTCTGAATTTTACAATAAAATATGAATTATGATTCTTTCATTTCTTTGTGAGGTTGTTGACATTCACCTCTTTAGAATTATAAATTAACTTTTTCAGACCTTCTGCTCTGAAATATTTGTATCACAAAAGTCTGACATTTTTGGCTATTCATAAATTTATTCAAAAACAATATTTGACTTTGTTATTCATGATTATTGAAAGCAATGATAATATGCTGGTGGTTGACTGGTTTTGTGTAAATTATTTTGTTTTGAATTAAACAAATAAAATGAAGATACAGAACCAAAAACATTCTAAAATTTGAATGATGGCAGCAACTAGATGCATGTAATTGGTATTGACATTTTGTTTTAGAAAATGTGTGTGTAGGTGTGTATGTGTGTTGGTGTGTTGGTGTGTATGTGTGTGTGCTGGTATGTGTGTGTGGGGAGGTAAAAATTTGATATGAATCCTTTCTTTTTACTAATAAAGGGCATTATAAGAAAATTGAAATAAAACACTGATCAGTATTAAGTGAACTGCCAAAGTGTGTTATGTACACTAGTTTTGAGATAATAAACAAATGATAAAGTAAGGAATAAACCGCAAACCAATTCCGTGGAATGATGTTTGTCTTGTTCCCGATTTTGTGTTTATTGTCGTGGCTTTGTCAATTTGGTTATGACAAGTGGATTTGATTAAGTGCCTTTTGAATTTTCTGTTTTTCAGTTTCCAATTTGCGTGCCAACAGATATATTCAACTACAAAAGTCTACAGTATTAACATAAAAATAACACTACCGTGTTATAAATGTATATCTATAATATAATACAGATAAAGAAATAAATCACCTGATGCTAAGCATATCTTTTCTTTCATCTCATTTGCTTTTTCTGTTAAGGTTTGTGCGTGGCGAAGAATATACTGTTTTGAATTTGTATCACATGCTAAAATGGTAGGGGAATATTATATTTGTGCGTGTAATTTCCTAGAATAAATCATATTTTTTCAATTTGCATATGTACACAAAAAAACAAAAACAGTAACAATTTTCGATTTGTTGGAATAAGATACTAACTTTGAAACACTTTTAAAAAAAATATATACGCAGTCGCTGAGCCATTACAAATTGGCCAAGGATAATTGATCGTAGCTGAATAAAGTTTTAAAAAATGAAGAGCATATTATCCATGCCATCGGTCGTTGTAAAATATTTAGCATAAAAGGTCAATCCGTGGTAAAATCAGTATAAATTCAAGCCTAAATGAATTATTTCTCAATTGTATGATCTAAACAGCGTAATCTATACAATACTGTATGAAAAATATCACGACATTTGTGGCGGTTTGGGCATAAATGAGAAAACACAATTCATACCCAATTCTCTGGCTTTTTTCTCCAAAGAGGTTGCCTCAATATATATGGCTTCAATCTGTTTTTTAACTTCTTCCTTTTCTTCATGTCGCAATTCATGGAGGTCTTCCAAATTAAAGTTTTCCAAACCTGTAAGATATGGAAATGGCGGAATAAATAACGATGTTTCAAATATACACCGCGATAATGTATCATAATTTGACATTCCTTAACTATAATTTTGGAATTTGTGCAGTTTTTCTAGTTTTTGAAGTATTTGATTTGTACTATCAACCCTACGTTTCGAATTCTGATTTTAGGAATTAAATATTGGTCTTAATATGACCTCTACTATGATTAATGAAATAATTATGTTTGAAACTGTAACCATTACCTTCAAAATCGCCTGTCACACCTGTCATATTTCCTCTATTTAATTCACGAACAAAAAACCCTGTAATGAGAATGTGAAATATATCATATTTATTTTTAAAATGTCAACAAAATCTTTTTTTTATTAATTGTATATAACCGGAGAAACCATGAGACCCCTTAAAAGTCATATAATTATATATAGGATGAACAGATTTAACCAAAATGAATTGCAGTTCAGGGTAATAAGAGGTTGCCTAAGACATTATTTGCGTCAGATTACCAAAAGTAAATAAATTATAGGATGGGTATCCAGAGATATCCATAATCATTATCTGTTTATGATGAGCAATATTCATATTCAATATAAATGTTGCGGGAAGTGTTAACCAAATTTAACATCTGGATAGTGTGAAACGAGATAATCGATGCCAATAAAGATTCATTAATTATGAATTGTGACCAGAACCTAAAGTTAATACCTGTGTATGGTGACCAAAGGTAACCACATTCCAAATCTGTAAAGGGTGACCAGAGGTAATTTAAGTAAATATATGTATACGATGACCGGAGGTAATCTCATTCAATAATATGAAAGGGTTACCCAATTCGAAATCTGTGTAGGGGGGCCAGAGGTAAACATATTTAATATCTGTGTAGAATGACCTGAGTTAACCACATTCAATATCTTTTAAATTGACCAACGATATTCATCTTATGAACTGTCACCATAGTTAACATAAGCCAATTTATTGTAGGGTGACCAAAAGTAACCATTTTCAATATCTGTGTAGGATGACCAGAGGTAACCATAGCCAATATCTGTGTGGGTGACCAGAGGTAACCATATGCAATATCTTTGTAAGGTGACCAGAGGTTACCTTAGTCAATATCTGTGTAAGGTGTCCAGAGGTAACCTTATTCAATATCTGTGTAGGGTGACCAGAGGTAACCATATTCACAATTTTGGTAGGGTGACCAGAGGTCACCCTATTTAATATCTTTGTAAGTTGACCAGAAGTAACCATATTCAATATTTTTGTACGGTGACCAGAGGTAATCACATTTAACATCTTTGTAGTGTGACCAGAGATTACCAAATTAAACATCTAAGTAGGGTTAACAAAGGTACCTAAATTCAATATTTATGCATGGTGTCTAAAGATAAATAAATGTATATCTGTGTATGGTGACCCGAGGTAACCACATTAAAAAAAAACAATTGCTATATATATTTGTTGACAACGGCTACATAATTTAATATATGTGTACATCGACCAGAAGTGGCTATATTAATTATAAAAGTAGAGAAAAAAGTGTGCACCGAGATAACCATTGCTAACCAAATTCATTATTTATGAATTGTAACCATAGGTAACATAAGCCAAATTTTTGTAGATTGACCAAAGGTAACCATAGCCAATATCTGTGTGGGTGACCAGAGGTGACCATGTTCAAATTATGCGTAGAGTGACCAGAGGTAACCATACTTAATATATGTGTAGGGTGACCAGAGGTAACCACATTCAAACTCTTTTTAGATGACCAAAGATAACCATATGCAATATCTTTGTAAGGTGACCAGAGGTAACCATATTCAAAATTTTAGTAGTGTGACCAGAGGTAACCATATTCAAAATTTTGGTTGGTTGACCAGAGGTTACTATATTCAATATCTTTGTAGGGTGACCAGAGGTAACCATATTCAATATTTTTGGAGGGTGACCAGAGGTAACCACATTCAACATCTTAGTAGTGTGACCAGCGATTTCCAAAATAAACATCTTAGTAGGTTTAATAAAAGTACCTACATTCAATATTTATGCATGGTGTCTAAAGATAAATAATTTTATATATGTGTATGGTGACCCGAGGTAACTACATTAAGAAAAGGCAATTGCTATATATTTTTGTTGACAATGGCAACATAATTTAATATATGTGTACATCGACCAGAAGTTGCTATATTAATAATAAAAGTAGCGTAAAAAGTGTGAACCGGGATAACCGATGCTAACCAAATACATTATTTATGAATTGTAACCATAGGTAACATAAGCCAATTTATTGTAGGTTGACCAGAGGTTACCATTTTCAATATCTGTGTAGAGTAACAAGAGCTAACCATACTCAATATATTTGTAGGGTGACCAGAAGTAACCACAATCAATATCTTTTTAGATGACAAAAAAAACCATATCCAATATCTTTGTTAGGTGACCAGAGGTAACCATATTCAAAGTTTTGGTAAGGTGACCAGAGGTTACCATGTTCAAAATATGTGTAGGGTGACCAGAGGTAACCATAGTCAATATATGTGTAGGGAGACCAGAGGTTACCACATATAATATCTTTTTAGTTGACCAAAGATAACCATGTGCAATATCTTTGTAAAGTGACCAGAGGTTACCTTATTCAATATCTGTGTAGGGTGACCAGAGGTAACCATATTTAAAGTTTTGGTTGGGTGACCAGAAGTAACCCTATCCAATATATGTGTAGGGTGCACCGTGACCAGAGGTAACCATATTCAAAGTTTTGGTTGGGTGACCAGAGGTAACCTTATTCAATATCTGTGTAGGGTGACCAGAGGTAACCATATTCAAAGTTTTGGTTGGGTGACTAGAGGTCACCCTATTCAATATCTTTGTAGGGCGACCAGAGGTAACCATATTCAATATCTTTGGAGGGTGACCAGAGGTAACCACATTCATCATCTTGGCAGTGTGACCAGATTACCAAAATAAACAGCTTACTAGTAGGTTTAATAAAGGTATCTACATTCAATATTTATGTATGGTGTCTAAAGATAAATAACTTTATATCTGTGTATGGCGACCCGAGGTTACCACATTCAAAAAAGGCAATTGCTATATATATATATGTGTGTGTTGACAATGGCAACATAATTCAATGTATGTGTACAGCGATCAGAAGATGCTATATTAATTATAAAAGTAGCGCAAAGTGTGAACCGGGATAACACATGCTAACCAAATACATTATTTATGAATTGTAACCATAGGTAACATAAGCCAATTTATTGTAGGTTGACCAGAGGTTACCATTTTCAATATCTGTGTAGAGTAACAAGAGCTAACCATACTCAATATTTTGAAGGGTGACCAGAAGTAACCACAATCAATATCTTTTTAGATGACAAAAAAAACCATATCCAATATCTTTGTTAGGTGACCAGAGGTAACCATATTCAAAGTTTTGGTAAGGTGACCAGAGGTTACCATGTTCAAAACATGTGTAGGGTGACCAGAGGTAACCATAGTCAATATATGTGTAGGGAGACCAGAGGTTACCACATATAATATCTTTTTAGGTGACCAAAGATAACCATATGCAATATCTTTGTAAAGTGACCAGAGGTAACCTTATTCAATATATGTGTAGGGTGACCAGAGGTAACCATATTTAAAGTTTTGGTTGGGTGACCAGAAGTAACCTTATTCAATATATGTGTAGGGTGACCAGAGGTAACCATATTCAAAGTTTTGGTTGGGTGACCAGAGGTAACCTTATTCAATATCTGTGTAGGGTGACCAGAGGTAACCATATTCAATATCTTTGTAAGATGACTAGAGGTAACCTTATTCAATATATGTGTAGGGTGACCAGAAAGAACCATATTCAAAATTTTGGTAGGGTGACCAGAGGTCACCATATTCAATATCTTTGTAGGGTGCCCAGAGGTAACCATATTCAACATCATTGTAGAGTGATTAGGGTTAACCATATACAACATCTTGGTAGGGTGTCCATATATTACCAAATTAAACATCTAAGTAGGGTTATTAAAGTTAAATAAATTCAATAGTTATGCACAGTGTCTAAAGATAAAAAATAGAATATATGTGTAGGGTGACCAGAGGTCACCACAATTAATTATGTAAAAGATGACAAGGTGCAACAAAATTCAATATCTGTGAAGGCTTGCCGGGTTGACAAGAGGTAACCAAATTCAATATCTTATAATGTTTATTGCAATTCAATACATGTGTTGGGTGACCAGAGGTCACCACAATTAATTATGTAAAAGGTGACAAGATGTATAGAAATTCAATATCTGTTTAAGGGCCATTCAATATCTATATCTGTGTCAATTAATTAGAAGAACCACTGTAAATTTATCTGCAAAGGAAGTAAGGTTAATAAAGTTACTATGCATTTTGTATCAAATGACCAGTGTAACTGTATGCACTATTATTTTCTGTATAGGGTGACCAGAGGTAACCAATGGCAGTTTAAAGGTACCCGAGTTCGAGGCATACTATCTTTTTAGTTATATTTCATGAGAGTGCAATATAGGCCATTAGGTTATTTTATTTTCTGAAAAATAAGCCATATCACTCGTTAATAGAGTTACAGATGAATCTTCTATGCATTTTCAATTGTTTGTTTTGAGTGAATCATTATGATTATTGATTATTTGTGTATTATTTTTTACTTTTTGTACCTCTCTCAACAGTATCCTTTGAAATATGGTGATTCCAGAACTTTGCATTAAGCTCATATCCGTATTGTATAACAGCAATTATAAACTGAGTATGCTGCACTGAGTATCCCCTTAGTAACGTACTTTCACTTTAAACCGGAAATCATGTACTATTTTTTGTCGCGTATAGACTCAATTTTAACCGTTTCTGTTCAGGTGACCAGTGGGCACCGTTCAGCGTAACTATTATCCTTGTGCATGTGTATCATGACCGTTTACTTTTGTTGCTATTTTAAAAAACCTAAGGCCACTAGTGCTTTTAGGTCTTTTATCATGCAGTGAATACACAATTTAAAAAAATTCTCAAAAATTCATTTTCATCTGTTTGTAAAATTATTTCATATTTTTCTACACCTGATTCATCCCTCAGTTTGGGAAAGTGTGTTCAGTTGATACTGTATTTTTTGTCCAATCACACTGTTCAGATACATTCACTTAGGTAGGGTACACAAAAGAGCAACCTAAATTCATGAATGCAAATACTACCGTGCCACCTTAACCAAGACATTACAAACTTGAAATCAGTCATGATACCTATGATGCATACACTTCTTACTATGAAACATATTACAATAAAGAATACTAGTCTAAACTTATTTCTTACCAAAAAAAAGTGAAAGATTACACCCCTACCCCAACTGGCAGATTTTCACTTTTTTTTCATCTTACCATTTTTACTATAGGAGTGAACAAAACCCAAATATATGATGTTTCAAATCAACACAGAAGTCAAACATGGTGATTCAGGAGGAATTATTGAATTGCTAACTCTATGTATAGTTAATCTGACTGAAAGAAACAGTTTAAGCACCAAATCATGAAAAATGATATTAAAGTCCATTCCACATTTTACAGCATGCCTTACATTACTTTAAGCATTTCCAGATTATGAAGGCAACACAACAAGACTCTTTAGATGGCAGTTAGCTATTATTCTAAAATCTTTTTGACAGTACATGTCCTAGAATATATCTCTAAGTTGACTGTTTGTCTATTTCTCATGTATGCATTAAGTTAAATTATGTCCCCTTACATAATCAGTTTACCTTTATTGTGCTTTTCATTGTCAGAAAATCAAAACAATTAATAGCATTTGCAGGGAAAATGAATAAACTATTAAATCTTGCTGATATACAATCATAATTACATTCTTTGTCAAAAAAATGTCTTGTCAATGTAAAGAAACCCCTATTGCTATCTCTATTTCAGCCAAATATGAGGGCTAAATGAATAAGTAAGGACCCCTTAACTACTTAATGGTTCAAAAAAAGCTCATACTGGTGTCATGTTACCACAGAACTACAAATTAAACCTGAAGAAAACTAGTATAGCTGTACTTGTTAGGAAAAAAATAAAATATTATGCAATTCATCTATTTTGGTGAAAATGATAGGACGTACAGGCAACTAAAATATGTCGCGTCTCAAATTCCAGTGGTTGCACATGTGTCAGACAGTGCGAAAAGTTAATGCGAGCATTTATAATTAAAAAAGGACTGCAAGTTACTTAAAAATAATGAAGTTCTACTTTCTAGGTGAATTTTTACATTATTACCCACAGATCAGGCAAAATTTGCTGAATCAGCAATTTTCACTCTCAGGGGTGGAATTTAAGGGCTATTTTTATTATAGTTGCCCTTAATCAACTTTTTATTGATAAACATACAAATTGCATAGGTAAAAAAAATCCTTTATTGATTTAGTGTAAACATATATATCCCCCTTAAGGTGGCACGGTAGTATTTCCTGGCCCATAAGGGATAATGATAGCCTTTTTAGAATTTTCACCACTTTCTAACACTGCAAAAAATTCTACATTCACAGTTAACTGAAGTACTTTCATTTTACTATTCAGAAATGAATTTGAATGTGTATCATGACCGTTTACTTTTGTTGCTATTTTAAAAAACCTAAGGCCACTAGTGCTTTTAGGTCTTTTATCATGCAGTGAATACACAATTTAAAAAAATTCTCAAAAATTCATTTTCATCTGTTTGTAAAATTATTTTATATTTTTCTACACCTGATTCATCCCTCAGTTTGGGAAAGTGTGTTCAGTTGATACTGTATTTTTTGTCCAATCACACTGTTCAGATACATTGACTTAGGTAGGGTACACAAAAGAGCAACCTAAATTCTGGAATGCAAATACTACCGTGCCACCTTAACCAAGACATTACAAACTTGAAATCAGTCATGATACCTATGATGCATAGACTTCTTACTATGAAACATATTACAATAAAGAATACTAGTCTAAACTTATTTCTTACCAAAAAAAAGTGAAAGATTACACCCCTACCCCAACTGGCAGATTTTCACTTTTTTTTCATCTTACCATTTTTACTATAGGAGTGAACAAAACCCAAATATATGACGTTTCAAATCAACACAGAAGTCAAACATGGTGATTCAGGAGGAATTATTGAATTGCCAACTCTTATGTATAGTTAATCTGACTGAAAGAAACAGTTTAAGCACCAAATCATGAAAAATGATATTAAAGTCCATTCCACATTTTACAGCATGCCTTACATTACTTTAAGCATTTCCAGATTATGAAGGCAACACAACAAGACTCTTTAGATGGCAGTTAGCTATTATTCTAAAATCTTTTTGACAGTACATGTCCTAGAATATATCTCTAAGTTGACTGTTTGTCTATTTCTCATGTATGCATTAAGTTAAATTATGTCCCCTTACATAATCAGTTTACCTTTATTGTGCTTTTCATTGTCAGAAAATCAAAACAATTAATAGCATTTGCAGGGAAAATGAATAAACTATTAAATCTTGCTGATATACAATCATAATTACATTCTTTGTCAAAAAAATGTCTTGTCAATGTAAAGAAACCCCTATTGCTATCTCTATTTCAGCCAAATATGAGGGCTAAATGAATAAGTAAGGACCCCTTAACTACTTAATGGTTCCAAAAAAGCTCATACTGGTGTCATGTTACCACAGAACTACAAATTAAACCTGAAGAAAACTAGTATAGCTGTACTTGTTAGGAAAAAAATAAAAAATTATGCAATTCATCTATTTTGGTGAAAATGATAGGACGTACAGGCAACTAAAATATGTCGCGTCTCAAATTCCAGTGGTTGCACATGTGTCAGACAGTGCGAAAAGTTAAAGCGAGCATTTATAATTAAAAAAGGACTGCAAGTTACTTAAAAATAATGAAGTTCTACTTTCTAGGTGAATTTTTACATTATTACCCACAGATCAGGCAAAATTTGCTGAATCAGCAATTTTCACTCTCAGGGGTGGAATTTAAGGGCTATTTTTATTATAGTTGCCCTTAATCAACTTTTTATTGATAAACATACAAATTGCATAGGTAAAAAAAAATCTTTTATTGATTTAGTGTAAACATATATATCCCCCTTAAGGTGGCACGGTAGTATTTCCTGGCCCATAAGGGATAATGATAGCCTTTTTAGAATTTTCACCACTTACTAACACTGCAAAAAATTCTACATTCAAAGTTAACTGAAGTACTTTCATTTTACTATTCAGAAATGAATTTGAATGTGTATCATGACCGTTTACTTTTGTTGCTTTTTTAAAAAACCTAAGGCCACTAGTGCTTTTAGGTCTTTTATCATGCAGTGAATACACAATTTAAAAAAATTCTCAAAAATTCATTTTCATCTGTTTGTAAAATTATTTCATATTTTTCTACACCTGATTCATCCCTCAGTTTGGGAAAGTGTGTTCAGTTGATACTGTATTTTTTGTCCAATCACACTGTTCAGATACATTGACTTAGGTAGGGAACACAAAAGAGCAACCTAAATTCTGGAATGCAAATACTACCGTGCCACCTACAGTCTTTCGTCAGATATAGTTACACGATCAACCGTAAAGAAATACACAAGAGATAAATTCCTAAAATATTACAAATTGCTTGACAATATTATGCATGATGTAATTCCAAATAATTGAGACTAATTTTCTTACCTTCTCTCCAAAATTTATTTCACCCAGGGCCTTAATATGAAATGTTTGACACACCTTTCATAAAAAAAATTGGCAGGGGAATTCCCTGGACCCATGCTAACCCACTCAATTAGTGCAGGTGTCTATAAGCGCCGAGTAACAACTGGGCATCACCGGATTGAACAATGACAATATATCACAAGAAAATATACATTAATGCATTTTAACAGCGCTAATATACAATATTTGAATATAGTTGGAAAGTACTGTGACGAAAAAGAGAGGTCGATCGGGTAACTGGGGGAACTAGAAATGCCTGAACCTGACGACGACGAATGAAAGTGATGGCAATTTCCTAATACTCCTGTGGTACTCCGCTTTCTCTCAGGTTGATCCTCCAAGTATTGTTAAGTTTCATGAATCAGGTAGCGTTGTACTAAGAATGTTCCTGGTCACATAAATTATAAGTGGATCCTTCAGTAGTGTATAACTAAAAGATACTCGAAGTCAATGATAAGTTCAACTTGTATTAAAAAGACATGTGGAATATACGCAATTTAACAACGCATAGTAAACGGACGGTATAACGATAAATTCACCCTACAGACTACAAAACTCTTGACTTCTTACTGACTAAAATAATGCCTAACCCCCCTATTTATACTCCCCCAATCAACCTGAATAATCATAAAACACTTAACTCCCTTAACCAATGAAAAAGTGACACATAAACTGGTAGGGCTAGTAGGGCACTAGAGCTCCAGTGGTAGGGCTGGTAGGGCTCTGCAAACTAGGTCAACAAAACAGGAAATGTCTGACATTGATAGTTAAATTACATTTATGAAACAAAGAACAACCTTTAAAAACAGTGGGCTGACTAATTATAACTGACAAACTTATATATGAATGATGAAACTTGTTAACCCCACCTTAAAAAGAGCAAAGTAAATGATAACACTATTGCTATAACTGTAAATACATACAAATACATATAAAATCTTGAAAAAGGGGGAGAATACCAAAATACAATATTCATTACACAGACCCCCCCCCCCCCTAAGTCCCCCCTCCCCCCTCTTAGCCCTGAACTTCCACTGTTAAGCAAGAAAATTGACACAATAAAAATGAATATGATACCTGATATGCGAGATAGCTATTGGATCGAGTATTAACATACGATTTTGGCACGTTTAACATTATATAATCATGATACTTATAACAAAAATATTTATCTCTTGTTAACTTCCAAATAAAATTATTTATACATTTAGTACGGAACACTTTTTTGGCATTATGTTTCTCTCTCTCTCCAAAAAAAGAAAATGAAATTAATGAAATATGTAAAATATGGTACCGTTATGAGATAAAGGTGAATAAGTTAGCACCGAAATGATAATTAAAAAAAATTGTAATACCTAACACACTGATATTAAATACATAATTCTGTTCCTCTAAACACAACAAAATAAATGGAATGTGTACTCACGTTATACTATTTGTATACATGTAAATAAAACAGTAAAGCTATATATAAAAAAAAACAGGGGACGGTATAAATCTCCTTATACGACTAGAAATAAACTTATATATGGCACATATATGGACTTAGGACACCAACCATAGGGACCTAGGCACCATGAGAATCTAAATATATGTTACTCAACATTGACGCACCAAAAAGGACATTCAATGTACCAAAACTTCAACAACAACAAAAATAGATCTAGAAAAACATGATAAACCTTTTTTTTACATGTATACTTACATGTACAGGTACAAAACAAGGTACAAGTAAAATATAAAAAGTTCCATATAAAAAAAAACTGCCTTAAAAAAAACATCCATGCATATATAACAAACAAAATAAGTCTTTAGCTACTCTACAGGTTCGACACCACTTCCGTTCTGCGTAATGCTTCCGCATGTTCACATAGTTCTTCTTCCATATGGCGTGTGAAGCCACGCCAATCAAAACTTCTTGGGTCGTAATGTGTGAATGTGGCAAAATTATGTTCCCTTCTTACAGACGAGACTCAATCCCTGCTTGATCGGATTGTTATAAGGCATAAATTCACAATTTCCACACTGTCAATGTGTGAATCTCCGATTTCATCTGGATCACTGGTTGTGGCACATGTATCTGAATCATAGTTATAAACGTCATCTGGCTTTATGGTACCTCGGGGACCTCAGGGACTTCAGGGACTTGTGGACTGCTGGGCCCAGGCACATTATCCTCTTCAGCTCTCTTTAACTTCTTTTCCTGTGACCCACAGGTTTCAATGTTCTCCCTAGAGGTATAACCCAGGTAAGCTTCTCTGGACAGACCCCTAGCTTCGTCCACTGTTTTTTTATGAGTACTCTGGAGGTGAATAATTAAATATTCCCTTCGAAAAAATATACGATCGCAATTTGGTTCGTTGCACCCAACATATCTCACATTACTTTTATGTACGGCATTTATATGCATTTTCAAGTTCCTCCGACTAGCATACTTTGTGTCACAATAGCTACAAATAACTTTTGGTATTTTGTCTAAAGTATCAATATCCAAAAATCTTTTAGGTCTGGTAATCGTTCTGGTTCTCGTGTTGTTTGTTGATGCGGAAATGGTCATGTGGTTTCTAATTCACGCGCTTGGTCGGGCTGGTCGGGTACCGGATTCCGGGATTCCCAAATTAGTCGGGCATGTATCAGAACAGTTTTCGCCATCGCTTGTCGAAACCGGTATTATTTCAGGCGGACATATTTTTTCTCCTCCACTAATTCATGGTAGATTTTCGCTCACAGAACTATTTTCATCATCGACATCAGCTGTAAATTTGACTAAATCCGGGAATTCAACAGGGTGTTGCTCGGGCACATCGGGCATATCAGGACGGGCGTTTTGTTGATTGTTTCAAACCATTTTTTTAGATCCCAAATACGGTTTTAAAATGTCACCATGAACAGTTACTTCTGGAGAATTCTTAGCACACTTCACTTTAAACGTAATGTCATTAAGCTTTTCAGTTATTACCCAAGGTTCAGTCCAATGACGAGCAATTTTGAGCTTAATTCCTGGAACATTTTTCTTTTGGTTTCTCCACACGTAGTCTCCGACGTTATAGACGACTGGTCGAACCTTAGCATCAAAAATATATTTCTGCCTCTCAGCAGCAGACTTTAAATTATTACGGGCTAACTCATGTGCTTCCCTTAATTTATGTTCAAGTTTATTAACATACTCAGAAATAAAGTTTTCTTCTTCATTGTCATACGAGACAGTCTCCGTCATTAAATTTAATGGAAACGACATCTCCCGACCGTAGATCATGCGGTGAGGTGTAATACCAGTGCTTTCGTGGGGTGTTGCGTTATAAGCCATAATAATATAGTCTAAATGTTCAACCCCCAAGGGTGACTGGGGAATAGAAGTATGGTCACCATTGGTCTTCCTCCGACCGGCAGTAAAACCCGTGCTAAAGTGGGGCGTCCGTTTGGCTGTGCGGGATGTACAAATTTGCAGCCACGTCCGGTCAGAATGGGGACGTTAAATCCGATGCCTCGTGTAAAGAGAGTGTCACGCTCTTTGCACGTTAAGAACCCTTGCAACAACTCTTTGAGGGGTCCGTAGGTGACCTGTTGCAAGGCTAAATTTCTGTCCCTATCCAATATACCCTCATTTCCCGTGGCAGTCTAAATTTGTCCGACCATGATCCCTAAATCTATTACAGAACCTACCTATTGTATTTATTGTGAACTTGTTCTCGTCCTGAATATGCATGAAATATTTGCCACTGGACAATCAATCAATCTAAATGTTCATCCCAATCTTTTTGGTGTTTCTTAATATACTTCGAAAGTATATCATTGACGGTCCTATTCATTCTTTCAATCATGCCATCGGATCTTTGGTGAAGGGGTGTCGTTCTAGTTTTATTTATTTCTAATTACTGACATAACTCTGAAAACAGCACTCTCATATTGTCGACCTTGGTCAGAGTGAATTTCCACCGGGCAACCGTATCTTTTTACCCATGTCCTAAATAAAATATCCGCAACGGTTTCTGCTCGCATATCTGGCATGGCATAAATTTCTGTTAATTTCGGAAAATAATCCCCTATTACCAAAATGTACTTATTCTTATTAATCGATGTAGGAAAAGGGCCAGCAATGTCACTCGCTATCCGTTCGAATGGGGCACCAACTACGTACGACTTCATCTGATGACGTTTCTTGGCCATCGGGCTTTTGCGTTCTCCGCATATTTCGCACTGCTGTATATATAACTTAATGGATCCCTGCATATCTCGCCAGTAGAAGGGAGATAGCTTCGCCTTTTCGTAAGTTTTCTTTATTCCTAAATGTGCACCCGTTCGAGCATCGTGTAAATACCAGAGAGTATGATCTACTAACGACTCGGGCACGCAAATCTTCCATCGGGCCTGTTGGGCCATTTCAACCCATTTCAAACACAATACATGATTTCTAATTTCCAAAAGCTCCCATTTGGCTAACCAAAATTTTAAATTCAAACCATAACCGCAAATTTCTTCCCAGGCGGGCTTCTCGATTTTATCTAACTTAAAGTTCAAAATTTTCCCTAACATAACATCAGCCTCTTCTCGGGCTCTTACTGCCTCTAAACTCAGATCTATATTTTGCTCGGCGATTTTTGGTCTGTTGCTCTTTCGTTCCCTCCTAACTAAAGGAGACTCTCCTGAATCAGGATCGACTACTACATCTGTATTGTTATTTCCTACACGGTCAAAGCTTGGTCTCGTGTGGTCGTCATGACTATCTGAGTTTTCAGAAACTACGTCTATGCTTTTCTTATCGCCCTCTTTCATATATTTAATTTCTGTTTCGATCGGACCCTCGTAGCCATAACCCCAAGGCATCTCACATTGTTTACAAAATTCTCCATTATCAGTTACTAGCCGCGACATCGCATCTGCGTTCCCATGGCGCACTCCTGGCCTGTGCTCAATTTTCATGTGAAACTGGCTCAGTTGCTGAATCCATCGATGTATCTGCCCATCGGGCTCCCGAAAATTCTGAAGCCACGTCAGGGACCCATGATCGGTTCTTATACGGAACGGACGTCCTAAAAGATAATGTTTAAAATACTTGGTAAAATAAACAACAGCGAGCATTTCCCTCCTTGTCACGCAATAGTTGCGTTCCGGCTTATCCAAGCACCTACTACCGTAAGCAATTACTCTCTCTTTCCCGTCCTGAATTTGGGATAAAACGGCTCCAATGGCATAGGCGCTGGCGTCAGTATCCAGTATAAACTCGGACCCGTCAGCCTGCGGAAATCCCAATATAGGTGCCGAAATTAACCTACTTTTCAGTCCTAGGAAAGCAGCTTCTGCATCTTTGTTCCAAGCAAATTTCTGGTTTTTCTTTGTAAGGTCAAACAGAGGCTTCGCAATTTTCGAAAAGCCCTTCACATATTTCCTATAGTAGGAAGCTAAACCAAGGAAACTACGAACTTGTGTCACTGTCGCAGGTCGTTTCATATTCTTAAATGCAACTACTTTAGCTGGGTCTGTCTTAACCCCTTCATTGGATACAATATGCCCCAAACAGGATATTTCTTTTTGCAACATATGACACTTCTTCGGCTTTAACTTCAGACCTGCTTCTGTTAGTAGACCAAAAACTTTCTGAAGATTCGAAAGGTGTTCTTGGAACGATTGGCCTAATACTACTATATCATCGAGATATAGTACGGCAACTCGCCATTGTAACCCAAACAAGGTCTTTTCTATAATTCTTTCAAAAGTACTAGCCGCATTACAGAGACCAAACGGCATAGTCGTAAACTGTACAGCCCTCCTCTAGGGGTAGCAAAGGCAGTCTTCTGTTTATCTTCCTCTACAATTGGCACTTGATGGTAGGCCATGTCTAGATCCAGCGAGGAAAACCACTCAGCCCCTCCTAGAGTATCTAAATATTCGTCTATCCGTGTTAGGGGATAGGCGTCCTTTATGGTCTTTTCATTCAGTTTTCGGTAATCTACCCACATCCGCCAACACCCATCTTTCTTCTGTACCATCACAACTTGTGATGACCACGGGCTTTCGGATTTTTCAATAAGAGCTTTCTGTTCTAACGTCTTTACTTCATCCTCCAATGCCTGTATCTTGTACATGGGGATCCTCCTAGGTGGTTCTCTAATGGGCTTATCGTCTCTTAAGTTTTATTTTGTGAGTGCCCATATTGGTCCGACCAACCTCACCCGGTTGGGCAAAACATTCCTGATTGGCACCTAGAAAATTCTTAAACAATTCCACTTGTTTTTCATCTAAATTCCTACAACCAATCTCAAACATTGGACGCAGGTGCTCAGGTATATTGCCTGTGCTCCTTGAAGCATCCACTTCAACCTCACAAATGTTCGACATTTCATTCATATCTATAACCGGCCCGACTCGACACACGGGCGTAAACAATACCAGGTGTGTATGCCTATAAATAACATCTGAAGAACCAGGGTTATACACTCGGGTATACACCACTCCATCCGCTGAATCAACTAACGTTTTTGCCAACGCCAGCCCAAGCCGCTCCAGAAAAGGGCGCTCGGGCATCAAGATACCCAAGGAACTGGATGCACTACGATATTTAGCCTTGTTCGTTAATCCCGACATTACAGCTTCATGTCTCGGCGGTACCATAACAGTCTCCAATGCTATAACTCTCCTAGACTTGGTCTCTTTCGACCCTTCCAAAGGTATTCTCTTACCTTTAATAACAAAACTGGACTCGTCATGGTCCCAGGTACAACGATGAGTCGAGATGAAATCCTCTCCTATTAAGTTGTTTCTCACTCCTCCAACAATAACCTCATGATCGAAAACATTCTCCCCAAACGTTATCATCATCTCCGCTTTACCAAGACACCTCAGTGGTTGTCCATTAGCAGCTACAAAATGACTATCAACTGGGCTTAACATGGGTTTGTCCAATATTAAGTCAAACGTTTCATTGGTAATGAAAGTACTCAGGGCACCAGTATCTATTTTCCATTCGACTGTCGTGCCCTCGATCTGTCCTTTCACAACCATATTAGCAATTCCTCTTACTTTGGGGTAGGACTTTCAATAGGAGTTCCAGTTTCCCTCGACGTCTCATCTGCATGACCGTCACTGCTACTCGTTTCTTTTACAATAACCTCCGAAACTTCTTTAAACTTCACCTTTCTCCTCTTCCTCCATCTTCTCTTCATTTTTACATCAACTTCTTTATTAGGCCTCCTTTGGGTAACCGATACTTGGCCCTCAGTATCGGTCACATCTAGTTTAACGGACTCGGCTCGGCTCCAACGGACAATGGTACCGGCTCTTGTTGTCCGCCTCCATGATCTGTTTTGCTTCTACCAAACTGTGGGGTACCTCCCCTACCTCTCATAAAGCCTCGATTAAAGGGTCTCCCTCGGGACCCCTTACCAGTATTATTACAAAAATATCTTCCTCGGCTGACACCTCTATTATATTCATAATCATTTGTTTGCTCAGTAGAACCCGCCCTTGGAGGTTCACTGGCATCTATCATCATATTATCTCTATGTCTCACTTCATATATAGGCCTATTAACAGGCTTTTACTAAATCCTTTCTCCTACTCTTAGACATTCCTCTTGCATTGCATTTATAACTGCTTCTTGCAAATATTTAGGCCTTGTCATTTTAACGGCCAGGCGAAAGTCCTCAGACTGACCGCACTTGTCCAGAAAAGCTTTCACAGCATTGTCTTCAACTATAACAGGATTCCCCGGGTAAGCTCTCCTGCATAGATCTTCAAGCGCCTGTCCAAATGTTCACGCTCTGCCACATCGTTCGCATTCACCACCATTTCAGCTCCATCTGCACATTGTGAGGGCTTCGACTGCCTTAATAAAGGAATCGAGGCACCAATAGTACAATCTTCTCTGTCGCATGGTTGATCACGGTTTTCACTAACGCATTGATCCCCATTTATATCAGGGAAAATACCATCCGCAGCATACATCAAGTCGGACATATGGCGTTCACCGTTTTTACTAGAGCGCCAAACAATCTTGATGCCTACCGTCGAAACAAGGAGCCCAATAATCATAAAAAGACCAGTCATTTCATATTTCTGGGACAGTCGGACAACCTTATTCTCCGGAAAATACACCCACAGAAAAACTACACAGCCATTGCATACAACAAGAAGGCAAATCCATACGGACCAAAAACAACCCCAACTACATTTGGTCTCCAAACCATTGACCGCACCAACAACTTCCGTACTCTGGTAGCTCCTGGGTGATGAATGCATAAACTTCCAAATACTCGGGTCGCCTGCGTTCTTCCCAGAGTGTGCATCCAGAGGAGTCATGGGGAATGGTGAAACCTCAACTCCCGAGTCTGCAGGTGAAAATAATCTAGATCTACAGTTATCTTGTCCCACCTCAACGGACCTTGGAGCCCGAGTAGATGACCTCCGTATAATCCTTGGAGTTTCCATAACAATAAATCCAAGAGAAAAATAGCACAACTGAATGTCATTAAAGTTATCAAAGTCACTCAATAAAATTCCCACCGCTGCCACCAATGTGACGAAAAAGAGAGGACGGTCGGGTAACTAAGTGAACTGGAAATGCCTGAACCTGACGACGACGAATGAAAGTGATGGCAATTTCTTATACTCCTGTGGTACTCCGCTTTCTCTCAGGTTGATCCTCCAAGTATTGTTAAGTTTCATGAATCAGGTAGCGTTGTACTGAGAATGTTCCTGGTCACATAAATTATAAGTGGATCCTTCAGTAGTGTATAACTAAAAGATACTCGAAGTCAATGATAAGTTCAACTTGTATGAAAAAGACATGTGGAATATACGCAATTTAACAATGCATAGTAAACGGACGGTATAACAATAAATTCACCCTACAGACTACAAAACTCTTGACTTCTTACTGACTAAAATAATGCCTAACGCCCCTATTTATACTCCCCCAATAAACCTGAATAATCATAAAACACTCAACTCCCTTAACCAATGAAAAAGTGACACATAAACTGGTAGGGCACCTGGTAGGGCACTACAGCTCCAGTGGTAGGGCACTGCAAACTAGGTCGACAAAACAGGAAATGTCTGTCATTGATAGTTAAATTACATTTATGAAACAAAGAACAACCTTTAACTAGTATCTCAATTGTTTGAAAAACAATTGAAAGGTCTTTCCTGCAAAAGTGATTTTTTTGTAATGTACTCTTTAAGACCTTTCATTTGAAATACGACAAGCATACCTTCTGAAAATTTTCACTTTTTACACTTAATGACCCCATCCGCCTACATTTTTGATATCGAAAGTATGATATATGTAATCTAGACTTGATTATCTTTCATTTGATATGCGACAACGCCATGTTCTAGAAAGTTTGATTTCTGCACTTCAAACTGCATTATCTCTAAAACGACAACAGATATCTCAAATCTGTTAAATGATAAATGATCTGCAGTTAGAAGGCAACATTGTATAAAAACATTTGGGACAATTCCATAGTTCATCAAGGTCACAATGAATTATCAAATATATGATGCAATATCAAACTTCAGAACCGGAAGTCGTAGAGACATAAGACTACCACTATTCAACTCAGGACCACTTGACCTTTCAAATGTCACAATGTCAAGGTCATAGCACACTCTGAAGGTCAATGTTAAATTTCATCATGACCTGACATTGACCTCAAATTGAAGGTTTTAAAATACTGATCATTTTTGCAATTTATAGTAGGTTGATATCTGTTACCTTTAAAAAGGTATACACACAATACTATACTTTTAAGAATTATCTCGTCGTAACTTGTGAACAGACGGTCGGACAGTTTTGAGCTTAATGAATAAAATGTAGAGCACGTCGAGAGGAACATTTTATACACAGTATGTATGCAGCAAACTCTTATTGTTTTCTTAATATGTAAGCTTGAAATTGCAGCGTAATTTTTTTTTGCACTCAGTGTATTTGACCTTGGGTGGAGGTTAAAGGTCACATGAAATAAAGATTATTGGTGAAGGTCCCAAGTCTCTACGACTTCCGGTTCTCGAAATACATTTTTTTTTAAATTGAGTAAAATTTTTCAAGGGAAATAACTCCTTATAAGTGTTGATAACAAACTAATTGTTTATGTTTTCTAACATTGCCATCTGTTCTTGTAGATGCTGCCATTTTAAGGTTATGATTATCTTTAAAAACAACGAGGGGGGTCCATATTGAAAAAATCCAATAAAAGGGAGAAAACTTCTACAGGGGATGATGAAATCCTTAACAGGGTCATGTGGTAATACTTCATGATGAGGTCTATCGATGGTACATATTTGGTCTTGATAACTTTAACAGAAACGGGAGGATTCTGTCTCTTAATTCTTTTTAAGAAAAATGCAAATAAAAGAAATTGCTTCAAGGGGATATATATCTTTTAAAGGGGATGATGAAATCCAACGCAGCCTCATATTGTAATACATCATGATGAGATCTACCTATTGTACAAATGAGGTCATGATATCTTTAAAAACAACGAGGGAGGGACATTTATTTTTTTTATTTATAACTTTTTTTTTATTTTTTTTATTTATGTGTCTTTTCTTGATTGTCTGAAATTAAAAGAACATGTAAGAGAATTATATTTATAATGCAAAAAAAAAGCAAAATGTGTGCACTAGACACAGATGATGCTTCCTTTTAATATATAACGTTATAAAGAATCATCACTGAAAACTCTTAATTGTATCGCATTTAAATTTGTTCTTGATTTGAGTTTGGTGTATACATTGTGCGTAATTTTTAAACAATTTGTTAAGGCAAATTTAAGTATAAACAAGTGAAAGTGTATGCTTGTTACCCTTGCCCAAATATTTCTGTAAACAGGAAGTTGTTGAGTAATGAATCTAAAAATGCATCACATGGTACAGCTGACTTATAAAACCCTGAAACCAAATTTCATAAATCCTTGTCTTGTAGTTCCTAAGAAAGATGTGACGAAAATTTTCAACTTGGCTATCATGTGTAAAATGATACAAGTGTTCAGTAAACCGGAAGTTGTTCAGTGATGAATCTGAAAACGCATCATACGGTATAGCTGACTTATATAAACCCTGAAACTAAATTTCAGAAATTCTTGTATTGTAGTTCCTCAGACAAAATGTGACGAAAATTTTCAACTTGGCTACCATGTGTAAAATTATACACGTTTTCAGTAAACAAGAAGTTGTTTAGTGATGAATCTGAAAACGCTTCACACATTATAGCTACAAATGTAGCTTATACAAACCCTGAAACCAAATTTCAGAAATCCTCGTATTGTAGTTTCTGAGAAAAATTCGACAAAAAATATTCATGGGACGGACTGACAGATGGATGGATAAATGGATCGACGGAACGACAGACAGAGGTAAAACAGTATACCTCCACTTTTTTAGGTGGCATTAACAGCTTGTTGTTTGGAGACTGTGGTCATCCAATGTTTATATCATGATGTTGGTTCAAGCAGATTTGTTCAGATTATGTTAATGGTTTGAATATTAATTTATTTTTTAACCTGTTTCGTGTATATAACATCTGTATGCAAAATATGGAACGGTTTGAAAACAAGTCTCCTATTGGTTTTTTATTCATTGTTTAGAACAAATTGCTATCCTGATCTTTAACTTGTCATTGTGTAATTTATTTAACAAAAATTAAGTTATTTTATAAACTATATACCTAATTTCAAATCAATACCCCCCAAGGGTGAAAGTGGGGCGTCCGTTTGGCTGTGCGGGATGTACAAATTTGCAGCCACGTCCGGTCAGAATGGGGACGTTAAATCCGATGTCTCGTGTAAAGAAAGTGCCACGTTCTTTGCACGTTAAGAACCCTTGCAACAACTCTTTGAGGGGTCCGTAGGTGACCTGTTGCAAGGCTAAATTTCTGTCCCTATCCAAAATACCCTCATTTCCCGTGGCAGTCTAAATTTCTCCGACCTTAATCTATTACAGAACCTACCTATTGTATTTATTGTGAACTTGTTTTCGTCCTGAATATGCATGAAATATTTGCCACTGGACGTTAAGCAACCAACAATCAATCAATCAAATCAATATTTTCAAGCAAGAAGAAAAAAAATGTGGAAGTCAGATTTTCTGGACTGACAGATGGACAGACAAAAAGACAGACAGTGTGCAAAAGTCCCTTTCTTCTTTATTTGTTGGGAACAAATCAAATCAATAAATGAACCCTATGAACAAACACACAATTGTCTTTTATTTTGTATGTGAATGTTTGAAAATCTATCAAATCATCGTGTTATACATGTATCTGTATACATTTACTTGCATGAGGTTAATTTGTATTTTATGCAGCTGATATGTTCTAATAAGGTTGTTGTGGTATGTTGTTGTCTATGATTTAGGTATTTTAATACACAGTTCTTATTAGTTTGTTATGAAAATTCCTGGAAATGACTATCAGATGAATATTTGGTAGATATGTTGCTTAAAATATTGAAGCATTAGACTAAATCATAGAATTTAATTTTAATATGTAATATATTGATGAGCACAATACTTTTCATGGTTTACATCATGAGTATTTATGGTTATATCTTCTAAAAGGAAAGGGGGCATTGGTGGCCAAGTAGTTTAAGTAGTTACTACTGTAATCAGTAGCCAGTCAACACTGAGGTTGTGAGTTCGAACTCTGCTTACGCGGGTGTACTCGATTCCAATCTTAATTGACTAGGATTGTCAGTTTTCCTATCGAAGGTCGGTGGTTTTGTCCTGGCACTCCGGCTTCCTCTACCAATAAAAGTTGGCCGCCACGAAATAGCCCAAAAGCAGTGCTTAAAAGTAGCGTTAAAACACCAAAAAAATCAATATATCAATCTAAAAGGAAGAGTTATCTTTCTTTGTACTAATTAAATATAAATATAATTTTTTTGTCGTGATTGTTGATTATATATACATATTTATATTTTTGGTTTTAATATATTTTACATTTTGAATAAAACATATCCATTGACTTGATGCATTTATTTCACTGTATTACCAAACTAATCATGGTTATTGTAGTTATTCAATTTACATTGAAATTATTACATGTTTATCTATGTATACTATTAAAGGATTAGATTGATTTCATCGAGTCACAACTCCTCTGACACCATACACAATCGGAAATATTTGTGATGATGTGTAAATATAGTGTTTTGTACTTTTTAAATTTGAATTTGAAACAATCTTTTGACTGAAAATTTCAATTTTTGTAAAAATATCGAAATTTGGAGTTTGTTATTCATAAGTTTGTTATAAGTTTTTGGAGAAACTGAGTGATGATCTGTCCATTAAAATTAAAACTGTTTTGCTTTAACATTTGCCTAATTTTACCTTTATTTTTGGGGATATAATGGAGATATATTAATAGTTATTACCTTTTTTGTTCTCTTGCATCATGATCGTATTATTAGATCCAACATTTATCAATATATTGGTCTGTAAATAAATAAACAGAAATTAACAAGTATTATGAAAGTAATGCATGTTAAAAGATAGTTCACTACTTATTAAAATACAATGGACTGGAACGAAATACTAACTTGATCTATAAATTGCATTGTTTAAATTATATAACAAATGTTAAATATTTTTTTAAGCATTACAAAAAAAAAGGGAAGAAAATTTATTATTTGAGTGAATATATATTCTAAGGTCAAGGATCATAACTCGGTTAAAAATAATCAGATAAAACAACAAGAGGCTCTCAAAAGCCCGATTTGCTCACCTGTAATTTTTTGCTTAAATCTTACATCAATGATTATTTTTGCTTTTTAATATATATTAATGAGTGGCTTAAAAATTCCATTTAGATGTTCTTTGTATCTGTCATATTTTCTTCTAAAGTGAAGAAATACATTTTACTCCTATGTTCCATTTTAGCCATAGTGGCTATATTTCTTAACGTACAAGAAAATAAAATACAAAATTTATACTAGATACTCTGAAACTCATTCAGCCCAAGTTTGGCTGAAATTGATTCAGCAGTTTCAACGGAGAAGATTTTTTAAAGTAAGCAAACTAGATGAACAAATTGTGAAAAATTGTCTTTAAAGGGGCAATAACTCCATAAGGACACATTTTACAATTTGGTCATATTAACTTATTTGTAGATTTTACTTTCCTGAACATTTTTGCAGTTGACAGTTTATTTTTATTATGTTTATTATTAATAATATTCAAGATAATAACCAAAAACTGCAAAATTCCTTAAAATTACCAATTTAGTGGCAGCAACCCAACAATGGACTGTTAGATTCATATAGTAACCAACAATCAATCAATTCTCTAAATTTCTGTTGTTTTTTTCATGTCTATCATTATAGTTCATTTGTTTTGTTTTGATCCTCTGACAGGTGGCAAGGATGTTCGACACCTTCAGAGTTAATTCTGAGTAGCAGGCAATTTCCCCCCTAAGACGTCTGTTCATGATTACAGTCCTTGGATGGTGTAAACTTCCCACTAACAACATTCACCCGGTGCCATTACATCATACACGTTACACCTTTGCACCTTACACCACTCTCCATTCTATCTACACCATCCGAAATTACCCATAATGCAATTTCATTTCAAAGAAAGCGTGTGACTACAAAATTTATATATTTTTTTTTGATAAAGAATACCTTAATAAAGGTGTTGATTTACCTCAAAAAGAAGCTGAGAATCTTGTAAAAACATATGCAATGATTTCAGAAAAATACAAACCCGGCCACAAAATTGCCAATGAAGTGAAGTCATTAGCAGAATTTATGACGCCGAAGTTTCCGAGATTGTCAAATGTGTCATATATCATCATGTGCAAATACTAGAATGTATTCGGTATACTGGGTTGAGCAGGAAGTTAGAGACTTCGTTATGACAACAGATTGTAGGTGGGAAAAGGTAAGCAATTATTTTGAAACCAAGTTTGGCAGGAAGGTTGTTGGTAATGACGGTTGGGATAACTGAGAAACATTGAGACTGTCTCAACTTTGCATTGCTATAAACCTTTACTAGAAACTGAGAATTACCGGTTCAATCATTGAAAATGAAGCTTGAAACTGACAATAATGAAGTGTTGAGGTCTTTATTGGTTCAATATTTCAAGGCTGATAGCGAACTTACAGAAATGCCAAACAATATTCCATCTGGAGAATTGAGATCATTGATTCAGAGAACAACCAAAACATAGTGGTTTCAAGACAGCCACGATCTCTATGGGAACACTCATTACAATGTTGTTACAGGGAACACTTAAAAGTAGACAAAACATCAAAGGTAAGGGAGGGTTTCTTTGACATTCACATTCCTAATTTGTTTTTTGCGATGTTTATTTTGTTTTTAAATGTCAAGCCCAAGCTGATGATGAAACGCTAAAAAGGCTAAATAATTAAATCTGGATAAACAAATATATATTCTGTAAATATGAAATCTTCTTAATCACTTTTTTCGACATACTGACAAATCAGTTAAACTAATATCCTTGTTCAAGATTTGAGTATCACTTTGTATAAAGAATTTGAATAATATGTTAAATATGTTATTTTTTTCAGATTAGATAGATATTGTGTGTACAGATCACTCGTTGGATCTGGCATATTCTTTGTAAAAAAAAAGAGGAAGAAAAGTGATACCAGCATTTGCAGTAATAAAACTTTGGGAGGCATTCCCGTCTGAGGACTTTACTGGGTTCAAACATGCCAGGCCATGATAATTAAGCTCTCAAATTCCCGTCCATACTTGTAGTGAACATCTGGGTATATTTCATGTTTCCACAACCGAGCATTGGAAGATAAAAACACTTGATTACATGGTGTAAATTGTGGTAAATAAAAGGAAAATGGTGAAGAGTTATATGGATAAAATAATAGTTTTAAACAAATGTTACAAGTATGCAACGTTGAGAAGTGGTGTCAGTTTCTTGCAAAACGACTTGTTCTTTCTTATTAGCTCCTCCTTATCAAAATGAGCATTTGATGCTGTTAGTGGAGGAAGTCTCTGGCATACAACGTTAAAGTCAATTTTAAGAATAAATGTTTTCGCAACTGACATTAAAATAATATGGTCAGATATTTACCAAGGTCATATTGGCATGGGTCAAAGTAAGTAGAAAGAGACAGAAAAAGAGTAAACTGCGCTGTAGGATCTTTTATGAAGATCGAAGGTAAATTATGTTGAGGTATCAAGCTATCAAAGTCTCTGAATCCAATTTATTTAGACATAACGGCACCCACCTGTCACACGTTGGTATTGGTATCTTCTTAAATAGCTTCTTGATTGATTGATTGTTGTTTGCCGAACGTCCAGTGGTAAATATGGCATGCATGTTCAGGACGAGACCACCATAAAGGGAGACCATAAACCGATTTGGAACTGTCCCCACTGACGCAACAAAAGTGAATGATGGCGATTGCCTGTTACGAATGTGGATATTTGATGTGCTAAAGTATTAAATTCGAATCATACGAAATATCGCCAATCAGCGTTCCTAACTTAACTCCAAGGCTTGACATTGAACTTGATAATCGTTCAATTAATATCTATGGGGGGAAAAGTGGGAACATACCAGGTGGCCTGGCCAGGTGACTTGGCCATTGATTTCTTCCAACATTAGAGCCAAGAATACATTGCATCAAAAGTGTTGGTTGAAGACTTCAAGAATACAACGATATCATGGATGCACATGTGAATGGTCTAGGACAGTTTTTTGAAAGCCTTCGAATTTAAAACCCTCTTTGATAAAGGACATAAACATGATTGTCCCACAGCTTCAGCCAGAGAAAATTTTAAATAAAATTCTACGACGGTATCGCAAATCTTTTCAGTGTATTCCATTTGCGGTCATTGCTTCAAAAACTGTGTTGTCAGGAACAATGGAACGAAGGTGTGAAAGGTTTCAATATTCCTGTCTGAAATCATCATTTTTGAAAGACATATATAGAAAAGTCATAAATGTTTGTTATATTAAAAGATATATTTATCATACAATGTTAAACACACGTACAATGTGCCATCAATAGTACCGGTGGAAATTTTTGATTTAAAGGGGAGTATGGACATCTGGAAGTCCCAATGCAGACATGGACAACATTGGCATCCAATCAGAAGATAAGGTATATATCAAGGGACAACTGAGGTATAGAACAGCAGTAAGATATTGTACATTAAGCAGAAAAAGACTAGATCAT
The DNA here is from genome assembly GCF_021869535.1 of Mytilus californianus. Taxonomy (NCBI): domain Eukaryota; kingdom Metazoa; phylum Mollusca; class Bivalvia; order Mytilida; family Mytilidae; genus Mytilus; species Mytilus californianus. The sequence goes on from NW_026262682.1 coordinate 2,471,659, forward strand.
TCCGACACCAAAGACTGTTCGACCTTTATAACAATAAGCTATGACTCCTTGGTGATACAAACAAGACAACAATGTTCCATACCACTGTTTTTCATATGCGTAACGACGAATTATTTAGTAATTTCAGCTGCTTTCGCACGTTAATTTAAAAACCGTAGTACAATCAATAGAGCTCTTATCAAAATTCAAGAATGGAATCCTAATTGGGAGCCCAAGTATTTCATGATAGACCACTGTTTGCTATGATCTTGGATTGATTGATTGATTGTTGTTTGCTTTACGCCGCATTAGCACAGAAAGGCTATATCGCGGCGAGAGCTAATTCGAATATTATAACAATTTAAGGTATATTTTTAAAATCAGACAAAAGGTCTTTCAATAAACTAAAATTCTAGACTACAGCAAATTGATTATTTACAAATAAAAATCAACACTAAGATAACGTGATAAAAATTAAAATCGTTTTAAATATAACAACATTTTTATATTTTATAATATATTCCAATTTCTTTTAAGAATGAAACAATATTTGTAAATGGAATATTATTAAATAAATCATACATATTATTGACATTGAAATGCTTCTTCCGAATATCAGCAAAGTCAATACAATTGATTAAAACATGTTTAATAGTATACTTGCAGTTACAAGGTATACATTGTGGTTCTACTTCATTCGTGTGTTATTCTAGTATGACCAATACGACATCTAGAAATAACACACTGATTTTTTCTGCACATAAAATTATTGAAAGGTTTACATAAATTAGGTTTAATTTCATGTAATTTATTACCATCTTTTTTACTCCATTCATTTTTCAATATATTAAAAACATATTCTCTAATATTAGATTTAAAATCGGTATATGGTATATCACAGTTAGATAAAGGGTCACCCAGGGCATTCTTTGCCTCAAGGTCTACAGCTGTGTTTCCAAGGATTCCAACATGACTCGGCACCCATAGAAATAATATTTCTTTAAGAAGAATTTTTAAATTCCTCATTACATATAAAATTTTGAGAATTGTTGGGTTTTTAATTTTAGTATTTTGTATAGCTTGTAAGCATGAAAGTGAATCAGAACATATAATAAATTTCGATTTATCTGAAGAAGCAATAAATTTCAAAGCCAAAATTATTGCTTCTGCTTCAGCAGTAAAGATCGATGCTTCAGATGGCAAACGGAGAGTTGCAGCTCTGTCCCTGAAGACAGCAGCAGATGCAACTCTGTCACCATCTTTTGATCCATCAGTATAGACAGTTGAAAAATCTGATTGATTGATTGATTGTTGGTTGCTTAACGTCCAGTGGCAAATATTTCATGCATATTCAGGACGAGAACAAGTTCACAATAAATACAATAGGTAGGTTCTGTAATAGATTAAGGGATTAAGGTCGGAGAAATTTAGACTGCCACGGGAAATGAGGGTATATTGGATAGGGACAGAAATTTAGCCTTGCAACAGGTCACCTACGGACCCCTCAAAGAGTTGTTGCAAGGGTTCTTAACGTGCAAAGAGCGTGGCACTCTCTTTACACGAGGCATCGGATTTAACGTCCCCATTCTGACCGGACGTGGCTGCAAATTTGTACATCCCGCATAGCCAAACGGACGCCCCACTTTAGCACGGGTTTTACTGCCGGTCGGAGGAAGACCAATGGTGACCATACTTCTATTCCCCAGTCACCCTTGGGGGCTGAAAAATCTGAATAATTGGCTTTGATTTCAGCATAGTGTTGCTGAATTAAAAGAGGATTTGTTTTATTTTTATTGTGTTCACGGAGATCAAATATCATTTTTGGTTTGGGAAGTTCCCATGGAGGACATTTGCAAGTTTCAACTTGAGCAACAGATTTTAAATCAACAGAAGCTAAATGTGATTTTAAACGTATACCTAACGGAGGAATTTTATTTTCATGTTTTGCAAAAATATCTTCATAAATTGGATTAAAAACACAGCTGTAGGCAGGATTATCTGAGAAGGCTTTTAGTTTGACAGCATATTGAAGTCCAAGCTTCAAACGTCTGTTAGAGAGTGAGTGGTCATCAGCCTCTACATACAGACTCTCAACTGGTGAGGTTTTAAATGCGCCAAGACAGAGACGCAAACCCTGATGATGCACAGCATCGAGAATCTGTATGTAGGACTTCCTTGCAGAGCCATACACTATAGAGCCATAATCTAGTTTAGATCTAACTAGAGATCTATATAAATTAAGTAAAATGTTGCGATCAGCACCCCAGTCGGTGCTGCCGACAACTTTTAAAATATCTAATGCTTTTAAACATTTCGATTTTAACATTTTGATATGGGGTAGAAAGGTTAACTTTTTATCGAAAATTAACCCAAGAAATTTGGTTTCATCAACCATTTTAATTGGGTTGCCGTACAAAGTGAGTTCTGGATCAAGATGCAATTGCCTTTTGTTACAAAAATGCATCCCGACAGTTTTTGAAGTGGAAAATTTAAACCCATTTTCCGAGGCCCATTTTTCAATTCTTCCAAGACATAACTGTAATTGTCTTTCTATGTTATTCATATTTTTGCCTCTATAACATATTAAAAAGTCATCAACATACAATGAACCTTCAATATTACTTTTTAAAACTTCAACAAGGCTGTTGATTTTAAGACTAAATAATGTAACAGATAAAATACTGCCCTGAGGGACACCCATCTCTTGATCATACAGATCAGACATGGTTGAATTTACTCTAACATTAAATTGTCTGTTAGATAGAAAATTCGAAATAAAATTTGGCATATTGCCTTTCAACCCCATATCAAAGAGATCTTTTAAAATACCATACTTCCATGCAGTATCATAGGCTTTTTCTAGATCGAAAAAGACCGACACTACATGTTCATTTTTCGCAAAACCATTACGGACAAATGATTCGAATCGAACAAGATGGTCAAGAGTACTGCGACCTTGGCGGAATCCACACTGGATATTGGCTAAATGCCCATTGGATTCCAGGAACCAAACAAGGCGATCATTGACCATCCGTTCTAGTGTTTTACAGACACAACTGGTAAGAGCAATTGGCCGATAATTAATAGGATCCGTGTGATCTTTACTTGGTTTTGGAATAGGCACGGTTGCAAGCTTCCAGATTGATGGTAAATCACCAGATTCCCAGATGTTATTCATAAGCTGCAAAAGAGCTTCCAGCGAGGAATATGGCAAGTGTTTTAACAGTTGGTAGTGAATATTATCAGGCCCACAAGCTGTATCATGGGCTTTTGACAGAGATGTTTTAAGTTCTTCAAGAGAAAAGAGTTTATTATAATTTTCACCATTTTTTGATTTAAAGTTTAATTTAATTTTTTCTTTTTGTTTTTTAACTTTTTTAAAATCTTCCTTGTAGTTGTTAGAAGAAGAAGATTTCGCAAAAGTTTCCCCAAGCTTGTTGGCAATATCCTTTTCAGATGTTAATAAATCATTGCCATTTTTTAAATGTTTAACTGTGGCTTTAGAATTTTTACCTTTTATCTTTTGTATCATGTTCCATACTTTTGTCATCGGAGTGCGAGATGTTATCTCCGAGACAAATTTCTTCCAAGACGTTCGTCGTGCTTGCCTGCAAGTCCGCCGTGCCTTAGCGCGAAAAACACGGAAATTACTCAAATTTTCCGTCGTTGGTTGTTGATTGAACCGTCTTTCAGATTTTTTACGGTCACCTATTGCTTGATCACAAGCATCATCAAACCATGGTTTGCTGGGATTTTTCGGATTTGCCGAGGTCTTAGGAATAGTTCTGTAAGCAATTGACGTTAAAATTGTATTAAAAGTTAAAATTGGATCTTGTACAGTCTCAAACATCTTTGACTGAAGTTCCGCTTGACAGAGATTCTCAAACAAGGACCAGTCCGCCTTGTCAAGTTTCCAACGTGGTACTCTCTGTTGGGCAGAAGTAAAAAGATGTTCAAGTACTATTGGAAAGTGATCACTTCCACATAGATCATCATGAACACGCCATGAATAATCCAGAAGAAGAGAGGGATCGCAAATAGTGATATCAATAGCAGAATAAGACCCGTTTCCAGGATGAAGATAAGTATTAGATCCATCATTAAAAATGCATAATCCTTCTTGAGAGACAAAGTCCTCAATGATCTTACCTTTGATATTATGAGACTTGCTTCCCCACAAGGGGTTGTGTGCATTGAAGTCGCCCATAAGTATAAATGGTGAGGGTAATTGATCAGTGAGGTTTTTGAGTTTAGCTTTATCGATAATTGAATTGGGTGGTAAACGAATTGCAACTGCCTGCAGATCCGTGGTGAGTTGGACTGTGCTATGAATGACGTTGTCCTTCACAAAAATGGATGATCCGCCTGCAGCACGTTCATCTACCTTAGAAAATGTGCTATACATGTTGTATCCTTTTAAAGATACAGTGTCACTTTCTTTTAAATGAGTTTCTTGAAGACAAAATGCAGTAGGTAAAAAAGACTGAACTAGAAGCGTTAACTCGAGAAGATTTATTTTAAGACCTCGGCAATTCCATTGGATGATATTAGTCATGTTTTGTTAATAGACGGGCGAATGCTATCGAGTTTGCCAGCATTCTTATTTCGCTCACCCTGAGATTGTAATCTTTCGGGTGGCGGAACACTTTCGATTTCCATTTCTGATTCGTCGTTAAGTGTTGAAAATCTGTTGTGTGAGGAGAGTCGTCGATCTCCAGGACCATGCGCAGCTGGTTTTACTCCGCCTCGACCCCTACCCCGCGACCTCGAATCAGAAGACTTCTGAGAGGATGTATTTGCTGGCTTCTTTGGGACATCCTTCTGTTCTGGAGAACGAAGAGGAGACGGGGCTTTAGAAGACTTTGTACTAGATGCAGAAGATAAACTAGTTTTATTAGATGCAGATGAAGGAGGACTATTGGAGATGGAAGAATCATCAATGTCACTGGGAAGATCCCAGACAGATTCACCGCCCCAACTGTCTGATTTAACTGTATCTTTTTTATTTGATTTCTTTTTTTCATTTTCTTTAGATGATGACATTGAGCTCTGTAAGGAAGATTGAGTTGACTGAGTACTGGTTTTAGAAGGTGTTGGTTTTCTTGGAATTAATATTTTATCGTTAGGTTCTGTTTCAACAGGCAGCATTGTAAATGTCTCAGCATCAATTGGCCAGGTCATGCGAGTTTGTGTATGCTCGTGACTGAATGAGCGGACAACTTTGCTGGCGTACGATGGTCTGTTCGAAACAAGGAGATCATTCGAAACAGAAGCTATCTGTTTAGCTTCTGGGTAACTGATGTTTCTTTCTGTTTTAATTTTGATAATATTTTTTTCTTTAAGGTCATGAAGGTAAACAGGGCAGTCCCTAGATGATGAAAAATGGGATTCACCACAGTTTACGCATTTAGAAGATTCAGAGCTACAGGTTGTTCCCTCGTGTCCTTCGTCAGAACACTTGAAGCATCTCTGCGTACCACGACATTGTTTGCTTCCATGACCAAACTTTTGACAAGTGAAGCATCGAATTGGGTTAGGGATAAACCTGTCAACTCTGATTCCGAAGCAACCTAAAGTAATAGATGGAGGAGGAGTTGGAGTTCTAAATGTCAAAAGATATGTATTTAATTTGATTATATTTCCATTCTTTTTTATTTGAAATCTAACAACATCCGTTACACCTTGGCTTGAAAGTTCCTCACAGATTTCTTCCACGGTAAGGTCACCAAGGTATTGACTTCTGTCTCGAATGATCCCCTTACAGCTGTTCAAACTGTTGTGAGGAGAGGCAGAAACAGGAAAGTTTGTAATTGTTGTCAGTGTAAGCAAATTTGTTGATTGACTTTTGTTGGAACATTCAACCAACAAATTGCCTGATCTCATTTTTGAAACTTTTTTTACAGTACCAGCAACGCTTTGAATTTGTTTGTGAATCACAAAGGGAGATATTTTGGAAATTGGTTTTTCATCTGTTCCTTTTTATTACAATAAATCTGGGCCAACTGTCATCTTCCTGACAGGGCACTGAATCATCACATTTTCTTTTTTTATGTATTAAAGCTGATTTAGAGGGTTGGTTTTGTTGTGCCATAGGAAATGAGAAAGATTCACCATTCTTGTCATCCACCCACCTCGGAGAGCCTACAAGGGCGATGCTGTGTTTCCGTGGCGAGCCGGGGTCAAGTGCTAATGCTGAAAACGAGCTCCAAGTATAACATGTATAACGTAGCTGGTCCCCAAAATTAGCACCCAAGATCCACTGCGGAAAGCACCAGATGTTCCAAGAATGGTATACTCAAGCAGAGCGTATCCATCAAGCGAAATAGAAAGCGTACCACTTGATTGACCCATGAGCCATCGCCTTCTTCAGTTATCCGAAATATAAATAGCTTTATTTAAAACACATGTGTATATCATGAAAATTGTTACAAGAAAGCTTATTGTTGAGGATTAACTGAAGGGCTCGACATGACCAGCCGATTGATCGAACCGGGTCCATCCGACCTCCCGTTTAGATGATATTGGAGCCAAAGCAGCTTATTGAACTATAGTCTTGTCCGTCCGGGTATTTTCTGACCGTAAGGAGTCTGGCTACAGCCCTCATCCGCAAGGATCTCGTCAACCACCGACACGGGTAGCAACCCACGGCCAACGGGTTGGAGAGCCTATTTTTTTCAAAACATCGGGCAACTCGTACGATGTTCGGATCACTTTAGTCTGGTCTCTACCCTTCGACCTGTCCAGCATGGGTAACCCTACCAGGAGACGAAGCTCCAACTGGCATAGCTCTTGGGGTCACTGAGACACGCAAGCCCCCCGACCACGGCAAGGATAGCGATCCACCGGGGGGCTATGATCTTGGACAAATTAATTGTATTTCAAAGTGAGTAGCATTAATATATGGCCTAGTAGGAATAAAATAATGGAGCATATGCCACCGGACTTCAAACCTTTGTACCCCAATGCTCATGTAATAATAGACTGTACAGATTTTTTTTACAGAAAGACCATCTTCCTTAGCTTTGACGTCGAAATAATTTTTATCGTACAAGAGTTACAACACATGAAAAGGACTGGTCGGAATAGCGTCGCATGGTGCTACCACTTATATTTAAGCTTTGTATTCTAGATGTATGTCTTGCATTGAAATTACCAAGCAAAGTTGATTTATTGAGTTATTAGAACTAGGAGATCAAATACTGACGGACAAAGGGTTTATTTTGAATACTAAATTACTGAAAGATACAGATGTAACAATAGCAACTTCGCACTCCCTCTGCAGAGATGGACAGTTAACACCATCACAAATTCAGGACAATCACAAAATCGCATCATTGAGAATACATGTTGAGCGGCATATAAAGCGAGCTTTGAACAGTATACAGTCCATCTTTCATTAGCTGGATCTGAAAATCAGTTATGCACGGTTGCTAATATATTGACTCTGTTCAGGAATTCATTAATTAAACATAAAAACTAAATCACTTATTAAAAGATAGCATTTTGTTTCATTTATACATACAGTTACATAATTAAGTTAAAGAAATAAGTGTAGAGTTCAACTTTGAAATCTAAGTATATGTTAACTGATATTTTCCTGATTTGCAACCAGGTTCTAAATTTTCAGCAATCTCTGTCTCCATAGTGACCGCCCCATGACTCCATACTGCTTTCGGAAACACCTTCGCTTTTCATTACATTGTAAAATTGAGAATGGAAATAGGGGGATGTGTCGAAGAGACAACAGCTGGAGGTCATCAATGGGTCTTTAATGCAGCAAAAAACCATCATAAATGAGGTATATTTTAACCACTATAAGGAGATGCTGCTTACTTAATTAAATTTTGAATTCATTGAGTCCCATTTGATGTTATTTGTAACAGCAGGATCCTTGGAGATATAAGCCATCTCCATGTTTTCTAGTTATAATAATACCTACTGCCATGTAATTTGCATTTTATGATTTTTCAAGCATGGTACATTTATTGGATTTTCATGTTCAACTCCTGTTTGGGAAGATGGTAGTCATCAGGAGTGTTCAAACATATTACCAGAAAGACATAGTTGTTGTTGATGACAAAGAATTGTCACTTGCTTTTCTTGTAGATGAAAATTGTCAAAATATATATGGAATACATACTAATTAATTAATAAATACAATAGGTAGGTCAAATAAGCTAGAAGTCGAGTGCACCTGCACGATAGGGGTTCGAACTTAGAACCTCAGTGTTGAGTTGGTTTGCTAGTAATGACAGTAGTAACTACGTATACCTTTCTGCCCGCAGATTAGCAATAAAATATGAGTTTTTCAAAAAATGGTGTGACCTGTTCAATGAACCACATGGGGTTGACGATGAAAATGCATTTGAGGTCTTGACAGCTGTTATATCATATTTATTTAATGTGCCTTCTGATTATTTTAATCAAAGTTGCACATTCTAATTTCGAAAATGTAAAGCATTGACCAGTCATCAGCTACAAAAATGTTTGGCCTTTCTAAATTCAAACAACAGTCCATCAAGTATCGATGGAGACCATGTCGACCAATGAGGGTACAAATTGATTTTTCTTGACCCCTGATAAATTCTTCTTTACGAATCTTTAACCAAGATAATGTTTCTTCCTCCTTAATCAGACCTTGGAAACTCGCAAACAACAACGGCCAACAGGAGACTTCCAGAACCTAACATATCTGATTTGCCTGTCCACTGATAAGTTTCGGGGACATAGTTGGAAAATTAACAGCAGATAGAGGGGTAGAGGAATTCTAAACATACGAATTCGGACTGTTCTTTAATTCATCAATTTCTTAAGAATGAGTCAAGTGATTTTTGAAATACCAATAGAAACTACCGATAATCAACGGGTCATAATTGAATATTCTGACAAAACAAATTGACATTGCCATTTTAATGGCAATGGAATACTGCACTGAGATCCGAACTAGACCATTGCTATGCAGTCGACCTGCCAGGAAAGCCAGTATGTAGTTTTAAAGATTTTAAATGTTCATGTGTAGGCGGAACACGTATTCTAAATATTTCTACATATCAATAAGATCAGAGTTAAGGTATTTGTATGCCTGAAGATGTGAATATCAGATATGTTCTGTACACGGTTACAATTTCATATTAAAGGTTTGGTGAGGAGTACCAGAACAGTTTAAAGTTAGTACGTTCTTCCATTAGATCGAGAAATAAAAATAATTTTTAGTTGAACTCTCACGCGAAACAGATGATCCGAATGACAAAAACACAATAATCATCAGGGCAAACATTGATGGTCAGCTACAGCCCCTTGGTTAAGTCGGACGTCAGCATATCACCAAGGTAACAGCAGTAATGAAGAAAATAAAATTTGTAAAAATAACTGGTAAATACGTTACCTCGTGGTTTGCTAACAAATATTAGAAATGAACAAAGTTGCGAGGATATTTGTTACTACATCAATATAGCTGTTTAAGTTAAGTGAAGGAAATGAAGGCCAGATCCTCAAAAGAAAATTTAGAAGAAAGTTGATAGTCCTGCGATTAAACATTGCACCCTCAAATTGAAAACTCATATGACATTGAAATATTGTAACATGAAGTTAGATACTATAACCCGGTCTATAACAATAAGTAAATATTTTCTATAATCCATAAAAAAGTTTTCAATTTTCTATAAGTTCTGAGCTTATTTCCGTTTGTATGGTTTTGTATATTTAAGCTTCAATTGGACTACGGCCCATGCCTTTCCCAATCACTGGTTCAGTCAGGAATGAATCATATCTAATTTTGGAGCCCTTCTTGTGTAAATGTGTTGATCAATATCACCAATACGAGGTGTAACATGTCTGTAATCATTCATTTTATTTTATTAAAAGCAGCCAAAGGTTTCAAATAACTATTACTAAACTTGTGCTAGAAGATTATAGGACAGCATGTTTTTCGGAACCCTACCTCAAATTTGTCTGGTATTGATATTAAGTGATGGACAGGTTTGGTCACAACCTTCTTCATCCTCTGGATAGACTAGAGCTCATAGTAATGGTAAATGTTTTTTAGCAGACATTATATTTGACATTTAAGACAGTGTAGGGCCAATGTGCGCTAAAGTTAAAATTCCGGCATTTACCAAGGGGGAAAGTAAGCCAATTTTACGTTTCAAATTGTTTACAGCCGGTACAAACAAATTTCAGATGACTTATGTTAATTCAAAATTAGAGGATATTGAGCTGCTTATAGAGGGAACAACGTACAAGGGCATCCCCTTTAACGTCAAAATTCGGATTTGTAGTAACGATTACAATTCGAAAGTTGGCAGCAAAGCGGTGTACAATACAGTTGTCTTTGTGGAGTAGACTCCAAAACCCATATTTATTTACAGTTTGTTTTCACACAAGTCATGCATTCTCGAGGAAAGACAAAAAATAATAATGCAGGGAAGAATTGTTTCAAAAAGTTAAAAGAAAGAAATCTCAATCAATTGAGATAAAAGATGAACTTGAAGACATACATGTCCATACACACACACACACACATGGGGTAAACCACGGCTGCAACAAGAACTTAATGATATTTTGCATGGTATATCCCGTCCACCAGCTCTCATGACATCCGTCCAAAAGCACTCATTGCCACAAATTCAATTTTCTCAATGTTGCATTTGTATCTATTAAAATTATTTAATAGATTTAGAATAAAAGCCTTTTTTCAAACTGCAATTTTTAATAATTGGGGGGAAGGGGGGGGGGGGGGGGGGGGGGGTAGGACCTTTATCGGAACTCCGGGATCGGGTGTTTTCAAGCTCGGGATTTCGGGATTGACCCTTTCGGGATCTGGGAATTCTTTTTTCGAATATCGGGATGTCGGGATTTAAATCTATTTAGAATCGGAACCTCGGGATTTCGTGTTTTTAAGAAAACAGTTGGCAGGGAGTTGGTGTTAGTCGGGGATACTGTCTAACTGTGTTATAATATGCAAAACGCGGACTATAAATATGTACTGCAAGTGTTCACAAAACCACTATCAATCAACCAATCCCCATCGTGAAATAGTTTTTTTTTATGAACAGTGGTATCTTTGCCGTCACGTTTGAGAAGTTTAATTAAACCCAACATCACATGGTTGGATGTCATAAATGCTCAATCTGTCATAATTTTGAATTCTATGTTGTATGGTGAGCTATTGAGATGGTTTGATATTGCGGCCCTGATTCCAATAAGAGCAGACTTAAACATTATTTGCCTTGTTTGGTTCTTAAGACTTCCCTAGATCATTTCGCGTTGATTCTTCTAATTTTTCAAATTCCACGTTGTGGTAATTCTCCTCTAACCAACCTCAATAATAACAACTGCCCTATATCTAGAAAGTGCTATGGTGCAAACATTCCGATAAATTGCTATTTTCAGTTTCAACAATACAGCTTGCCATTATCATACAATTGACTTTCGTTAACACGTACAAAATACAGTGGTGAAAATATTCATCATGGATATGCAATTCATATCTTTCAAGTAACCTTTACCGTTGTGCAGTTCTATAGCATCGTTAATCAGGTCTAGAATTTTATCATCATAATATTGTTCATTGTTGCTATTTGACCTTCTTTCTGCAGATAACGATTTACATCTAGCCAACTCTTCTTCGATGCCATGAATGGTAGTTGAATTAAACATACAGTATATATAACTTTATTCGACAATGTGTAATTTACACACCTCGAATTATAACTATACTAAACTAATCGTACTTTAAGGTACAATTTTACTTTAAAGTTTACAAAGTTTTCTTAAATAATATTTTTAATGTCTTTTGAAAAAAATTGACAAGTTACATACAGATTTATCTAGAGAAAAAACTAATGAAAAGAGATGTAAATAAAATATTATCCATCTTACCTACAGGTTTACGAAAGGGAGATAATGACAGTATTTTAAAGAAGATATACTAGTATATTAAGCCATACACCGCCACACTCCTCCCCACTCAGAACAAATTAGAATTTTGAGAATATTTTGTTCTAAAAAGAAAAAAATACATAAACAACATAAATATCAACATCATGTAAATAAATCACAAAATAACAATAAATTCATATTATATAAAATACCCAATTTCATTAACAATGTGCCCCTTCCTCAATAATGTTCTTTTGTTCCTTAACACAAATTTACCATCGTGTGACCACTTTAGCACAGTTATTGTTTAAATTTATGTCCACATACTGTCCTCCCGACACTGCTAAGCTGTTATTCGGTTGTACATGGAAATTAATGGGATGATCATATTGATGGCGTTACTTTGCATCCCCTGTTGCTCTGTAGAACATATTTGGTACTACACGACTGGTAAGAGTATTATTTTTAGTGTATAGCTGTTTATGGACTTTCTTCTGATGTGGTAAAATTTTCGACTTCTCTGCAGATTGTTTCGTACATCCTTCCATGCTACAGTGATAAAATACAATAGACTTTTCGTGGAATTTCTTCCAGTGCTTGGAATTTTTTAGCCTAGTACCTTTTGTTAGCTATTATTCGTGTGTTTCTTTGTCCTATATGTTCTCCCATTTATTTGTATTGTGGTCCTGTCATGTGATGTTGTCGTTTTGGTGTTGTGTTTGACGTTGCCATAAAAGCGGGAGGTTTGGCATGCCACAAAACCAGGTTCAACCCACCATTTTTTTCTTAAAATGTCCTGTACCAAGTCAGGAAAATGGCCATTGTTATATTATAGTTCGTTTCTGTGTGTGTTACATTTTAATGTTGTGTTTTTGTTGTGTCGTTGTTCTCCTCTTATATTTGATGCGTTTCCCTCAGTTTTAGTTTGTAACCCGGATTTATTTTTATCTCTATCGATTTATGAGTTTCGAACAGCGGTATACTTCTATTGCCTTTATTTGGCATACATGTCGTGTTTAAGGAAGTGAGGGGTTTTAAATCCCTCTACTTTAAAGGGCATGCCCTTTTGGCCATAAATCATGTGTTTCAACAGAGTTAGCCATATTTCTGTAAAAAAAGTAATAGATATAAATTCCTAATTTATTAGTATAATAAGATTCAGTTAACATGTTTAAACTTTTTAATTTTTTCTAGGTAAAATGTTGCCTGGATTAACATAAGAATTGTTTGTAGGACTTGGCATCAGCTAACATTAGTGCTGCTGTATCATTACACAATTTATGATATGTTTTTAAGTGCCTAAGCAAAACAATTTTCCTCTTAAATGATCCTTTACATTTAACATAAAGTGTTATTGTGATGGTGTTTGTGTGGACTTTTTTCAATGTTTTATGTAGCTGTTGTTTGTCAAATATTTATGCGTAGAGCATCCATCAATCTCGCATTTCATGCCTTCTACTGGAAATAGTAGTCTTAAATCATCATTTAATGCTAATGTCTCGCGATCATCTACCTAAATTTGTAATTCTGCCATTATAAACTGAAATTTACAGAAAAAATATCAAAACGTTGTCTGTCTTTTATTATGTGTAATACATGTATTTACTTATACAAAACACGGATATATATATATATATATATATATATATAAAACGGCCGGTACTTTATTCCCAATTATTATGTTGTCTTCTTTTATCAACCACATACAACACAGTATGTTGCACATAACTCAATATACCGTTAAATTACTAGATCAAATAATCCTACTTTGATTATTCGGAATTTTGATTTTTATTTAAATTTTAGCAACCTATACCAGAAATAAGACTAGGAACCCTACTTAACTTCGGAAAAACCTATGTAATACATGATGAATCTCCTACACTTATTTTGCGCACTATCGATATTTCTAATTGCCACATTTATGTACCATACAAAACCTCTTCAGTAAATACATGAATTATTAACCTTTTCCATTTCGGAATTATTAACAAAAATATCCCTACTTGAAGGTACTGAAATAAATTCTTTTTGAATAAGTTTTTTGCTTAAAATGGTGGTTATCTTTAAGTTTATAAATACACATGCAAGACTGTTTTTTCCCAATTATACTGCAACTTATTATTTACATGAGCAGCAAATTTGCGTTGACTGTATATGTTTATGTCAGACTATAAATTTTAATGTCATACATTCACTAACCGTATATCAGTGATTTTCTTATCTTTTCTTACAATTTATTTGTGTTTAAGTGTATTGACGAGATATAAAAATGATAGACAATTTCGTCATGAATCGGAAATAGTATTCTAAGCCTCATCTTTATTTTTGTTTTTATTGCAAGTATATATCACTGTATACATGAAAAAGCATTGCCAAAATTTAAAAGCCAAAGGATTGTGTCATTTACCGTTCAGCCAAATTTAAACCTAGATGCTTCCATTGGACTTTTAACACCAGAGCAGAAATAAACGGAATGGCAGAAGATAGTGATAGCAATCAATGACAAAATAAGAGGAATAGTGAGAGGGAAATATAAAAATAAAAATAGTATTGTGTGTAATCTTGAATACACAGCGATTTTGGCACAAAATGTAAAACCAGAAATCCACATAACACCACATAAAAACTACAAAAAACACCCAAACTTGTAAAACACAACTTTAACAAACACAGGTACTTCTTGGGAAGACACTCACCCCACCTCCCTTTTACTTGTATATTGATTAAATACAATTTAACTTAGTTTGAAGTTAATTTACTATCTCTGATACAACCCCTTATTTTATAATTAGAAAAACAGAATTAAGGGGTTGTATCAGAGTTGGTAAATTCACATGAAAATAGATGAGACATGCGCAGTAGTGATATAATGGTATGCATATTGGAAGTTTGGAATTTGTTTTGCACATTTTGATAATGTTCTTCAATATGCTATAAATTTCCCAATTCAGGCTTATGATGACCGGACCTGTTTCTGCAGTTTGATTTTTTATATTCTTTGTTATCCATATGCAGTCTCTTGGGAGTAGTATTGACCTGACGATGGGAAGTGTCCTTGAATATATTTTACTATTCTAAGTATTTCCAAGTTTGCTTGTTGGTTACTATGTTCTGCAGATCTTTCTCGTCTGATAATATGATTGATTGATTGATTATTGGTTGCTTAACGTCCAGTGGCAAATATTTCATGCATATTCAGGACGAGAACAAGTTCACAATAAATACAATAGGTAGGTTCTGTAATAGATTAAGGGATTAAGGTCGGAGAAATTTAGACTGCCACGGGAAATGAGGGTATATTGGATAGGGACAGAAATTTAGCCTTGCAACAGGTCACCTACGGACCCCTCAAAGAGTTGTTGCAAGGGTTCTTAACGTGCAAAGAGCGTGGCACTCTCTTTACACGAGGCATCGGATTTAACGTCCCCATTCTGACCGGACGTGGCTGCAAATTTGTACATCCCGCACAGCCAAACGGACGCCCCACTTTAGCACGGGTTTTACTGCCGGTCGGAGGAAGACCAATGGTGACCATACTTCTATTCCCCAGTCACCCTTGGGGGCCTGATAATATGATGACAGAATCAGTTTCAGTTTGTTTGTCAACAACACCTTTCTCGTAGTGTTGAACCTGATTGATGACCATATCTGCTTGGTCTTGGGTGAGGCCTCCCTTAAAAGACGACTGTCTCTGTGGAACTGCTCTTGTCTGACTATAATCTCCTGCTCTTTGATACAATACTTTGACTAAACCACTCTTGCTACCCTGCCTAAAAAAATCAAATATAAAAAAAAAATATTTCTATAGGAAATCAATTCACAATTCATCTACATTGATATTCAGGTACAAAGTTGGTATAAAGTGTTTTTCTTACAGATAATATTGCACTGTAAATACTTGATTTTGTAAAGTTGAATACTGTTGTTAAGGATTTACTCAGGAAGGCCCGACTTCACAGTTTCATCAGAAAAATACCTAATATTCTCATTGATCGATCTGGTGTATTATGGACAGAATCCAGTATATACTTAAAAGGGAATCAAAAATTCAGTACAATGCAAACCGGTTAGGATGGTATAATCCTTATCTCTAAGAGTTTTACCATCAAAATCAATGCGTTTATCATCGCTGTTTAACGCATACTGAACAATCACCACTAAAAGGATTTAAAGCATCAAAAGATTTGGGACAGACAAGAAATCATGACCTTGAAACCGAAACAGAACCCAATTACTTGATTCGGCCTTTTTAACATTTTTTTTATTCGAGCGTCACTGATGAGTCTTTTGTAGACGAAACGCGCGTCTGGCGTAATATAAAATGTTAATCCTGGTATCTATGATGAGTTTATTTACAGCATTTTCAAAGGTATTCCACGGACTAGGGTGTTAAAAGAAACCATAGCACATTGTAAGTGACAAACGTGTTGTAAATGCACGTAGAAATATACCAGCTGTGCTACGAAAAAACTTGAAAGATACGGGAAATAAACAAGTTATAAAAAAAGTTGATGAACCTACGCAAGGACGTTAAGGTCGTTTCAAGAAATTTCCCATTTTTATACACAAGAAAAATCATATTGAACTCAGAGTTAGTTTTCTCTGTCTAAAAGCCAAAATACACGTCATAGGAGTAAACGGAGAGAAAAGGGTCTATTCTGATTTACATTCCAAACTTTTATTTATAGAAAAATATAATTACACTAGTGTCACGTGACTTCAAACTCAAAGTAAAGACATTTTCTAAAAAAGTCAAAAGTGCAGGTGCAAGATGAAATCGGATCGCCTTGATTTTGGTCTCCCTGTAATCAGGATAACTTATTTTACTGGAAAAGTGCTGCCACTAGTTTTTTATTAGAGGTTTTGTTAATAAAAAACAATAAAACATGGAGAATTTTATCGATTTATTGACTTTTTGGCACTTCGGGTTGTGAAATTTCTTTTACACGAACGATATAACTAGTAGCAGCACTTTTTGAAAAATTTGAAATGTGGCCTTTCTGCCAATACCAGAATGGAGTGGGTTGGTATAGCTCTTGTACCTGCACTTTTCAATTAATTTAATATGCAGTAGCATAATCGCCCTGAAATGCAAAAAAAAAAAAGCGTTTGAAAGACCCTGTAGTAGTCGGATCGGCTGACGGAAAAACTAAGTGTATATTTTGTTTTCACCGGCGTTTCATGTAATAATGATATGTTTGAGCGAATAAACAAATATGCTCTTATTGCTTGCTTACTTTATTGAAGGAAAAAAATCAGAATTATTCAGGTCATTATGATACACTCCAAACGTGGATTACATGTAGTGTTGGGGCATGCAGCCTTCCCCCTTTTTTTTGTTCAAATCCGGAATCCGCATCTGGGGTGCTTGTATAGTTCTCATTTTGAAAGTGCAAGTTCATTGTATAAATTAATAGATTAGCCTACTAGGTCTCTTCTAGTGTTTGTGTATTATGAACCATTAACATTTTAATGAAAAAAGTTGCATTTTCACAAAGAACTTTATACCAAAATTCATGATTTTTTGTTTGTTCGGCGTGTCATTGGTAATGTTTGAATTATAAATATAAACTCCTACCTGCATAAATATATCCAGATTTTATTTATTGAATATCTCCTGCTTATCAAGTGTGACTGGTATCAATTTGTAAATCATGACTGGGAGGTCTTTTTGAATTCATTCTGGTGGGGGCAGGGTGATTGTTTTGCATCTAAATGATTTTGAATTTTCACCAGCTGCCATGCCAGTTTTTTTGTATGGCTTGCTTTTTTTATTATGTCCATAGTTATTTCCTGCATGTTATTGCACAGAATATTCCTTTTCAACTCATCTGGAGCAATATTTTACTTATTCTAACATCCTTACAGTTACTTGGTAAAATCATTCTGCCCTCCTTTAACTCATTTTATTTTGTTTGGGATTCAAAGGCATACACCAGCATTAACATGGGGGATATATTTCTGTTTTCATAGAACGAGTAAGTTTTAATATTTGCACAAACTACCTTTTTGGAGTAAGGATTAGAAGATGTGGCATTGAGTAACCCAAACTTAAAAAACTTTGTGCTCTATAATTTATGCTTACACTACATGTACATCATGCTACATGTATATACATGTATATCATAAAGCGATAACCAGTTTGAAAAATTATATCAGATGCATATACATGTATGACTAATGTTAATTTCATCTGTGATTTGTTTCAGATTTAGGTACATGTACAAATTATTCAATCTGCAGCCTTGGCATATATATCATCTTAATTTCTCAACCTTAAAAGTATACAATTTTATCATGAAGTTGGAAATACTAAGTGACCTATTTTTATCTGCCGCTTAGTTCATATTAAATTCCTGCCTACTGTACAAAGTGTCCACCAATACAAATGGACAACAAAGAAAAAGCCGTAAGTGCTTACGTGACATTCAGCACGATCAATCAATTGTGTTTTCATTATGAAGTGCCATAATATTTTAATTAAGGTTCATCTTAAAGATGTTAAAATCAGAAAACTTATTTCCTATCAACTGCTGAGATTGGAGCCAACTGAAATGGTATTTCTTTCTGTCTGAATAAAAGAAATTATATGTACCAGTATGTATAAAAATACAGAAATAACTAACTAACAATTTTTACATACATGTAAACACAATCCAAAAGTTTCAGATGAATGAATCATGATATAGGGGACAGGACAAAATAGTCAGCATGGAAAGTAAAAATGATATGTACATGTAAATGCTTATAAAACTGCTGCCTACCAAATATCATGGGTTAATCTTTACCTGACCCAATTACAAAAAGTAACACAACTTAATTGTTAATCAAAACTTCATTGACAATTATACCACATCATCTTTTTTTTTATATCAAATTCTAGCTGTACTACATAAATATGATATCTCATAAACATGTTTAACCCCGCCGCATTTTTGCGCCTTTCCCAAGTCAGGAGCCTCTGGCCACTGTTAGTCTTGTATCATTTTTAATTTTAATTTCTTGTGTATAATTTGGAGTTTAGTATGGAGTTCATTATCACTGAACTAGTATATATATTTGTTTAGGGGCCAGCTGAAGGACGCCTCCGGGTGCGAGAATTTCTCGCTGCATTGAAGACCTATTGGTGACCTTCTGCTGTTCCATTCTCAATTTTAAATTTAAAATAAGAAGAAAGTAATTTCTGTCTGTGTTGGGAATGCTGTCTCATTGCCATACATGTATACATGGTATACCCAACATCTTTTGCTAAACCTGCTAGATATAAGAATCTCTTATACTGTGGATTAAATATGATTTAATTGTTCTCTGGTGGCCAATATATGACTATTTGTTCTCTGATAGAAAGTTGTTTCATTGGCAATCATATGTCATATTCTTACTTTTATAATTACATGTACATGTAACTCCATTAGTGGTGCATCAGTAAATTGCATGCCTACATGTTAATGTATATCTCATGTATATCTGTAGGTTTACTGGTAGGATTAATATTTACAATATTTATATTAAATTACTTTTTAATATCTGTTTCCTGTAATTGCCATAAAAATAACAAAACACTCATATAAGTCTTATAAATGAATATTTCAAAATTCCTCTTTACCATCTTACATTTCAACTGAATATCATATGTCTATCTGTAGATCTCTCACTCGTCTTGGTCAGATATTGCATTTTTTTATTTAATATTTCATGAAAGAGACGACAAATTACATCCGTGAAATACAATTTTTTAAATGAATCCTTTTTTGAAACTCCTATTTTAAGAATATTCACAAATCTCCAAACTGCCTATATCAGGTATATTTGGAATTCATTTTAACTGAGGTAAAAACTCTTTAAGATGGTATACATCAACTTCAATAATGATGAAAAAGAAGTTATATTGACCAATTAATATTCCTCTGTCTTTCAGCATCAAAACACTAAATTCCACTTCATTTGGTCTTGAAACAGTCAATGCTTCTGCTTAATACGGTACATTATGTAGAATTGCTGTCTTTTTTCTATTTTTCATGGACATATTTGGTAGCTTTCTAAACAAATTTTAATCAGATCTTCCATAATGGCCATGATGAGTTATAAGTAACTTTTAACTTGTGTCTGACTGCAGGTCACCATCCCTGAAATATGAAAATGCAAAATATAAATACATGTATATATCAAATGATTTTCAACATGCGAAAAGTAATCAAAAGTTAGTGCAAACATACTTCTTCAAGAAGTTACTGTTAAAATGCTAACAAAATAATTCCCGTCCTTTTTTACCAGTAGTAATGTCTTCATTCAAAAATTGAACAAAAAAAAAATTTTCCACACATGACACACATTTTAATAAGGCGCGCTATGTAAGAAATATTTAAATTGATGTATTATGTTTAACTACATTGTTTTATATCTCCTTTTTCAAATGTAAACAATGACAGGAATACTTCAATATCAATATCAGTAATCCACAAGAAATTTTAGCTAGCAAGTCCAGTATATTATTATACATGTATCTGTCATGTCTGTGTAAATAAATTTTATTGCTGGTACAGATACATGTACTTCATTTTTAATTAAGAAATTATTATGATTTATATTGGGTACATTTATTATTATACTAGTATTGCAATTTTTGATTGATTGTTGGTTGCTTAACGTCCAGTGGCAAATATTTCATGCATATTCAGGACGAGAACAAATTAACAATAAATACAATAGGTAGGATCTGTAATAGGGGCTTCCGGGATTATGGTCGGAGAAATTCAGACTGCCACGGGAAATGAGGGTATATTGGATAGGGACAGAAATTTAGCCTAGCAACAGGTCACCTACGGACCCCTCAAAGAGTTGTTGCAAGGGTTCTTAAAGTGCAAAGAGCGTGGCACTCTCTTTACACGAGGCATCGGATTTAACGTCCCCATTCTGACCGGACGTGGCTGCAAATTTGTACATCCCGCACAGCCAAACGGACGCCCCACTTTAGCAAGGGTTTTACTGCCTGTCGGAGGAAGACCAATGGTGACCATACTTCTATTCCCCAGTCACCCTTGGGGATTGCAATTTTTGAAGAATGGGGAAAAAAAAGTGAGTTTAATAATTGCTATTTCAGAAAAAATCTACATACTTGTACAGTTACTTACATGTATGTGTCATGCATGTAAAGATTTCAGAATGTGAGTTCTTATAAAAATGAGATATTCAAAGTTGCCTTATAAAAACATTGCCATAAGTTCTAAATTTACATCATACAATATTCCCACCATGTTAGAAAACAGATATTTATTTGCACATATTATAAGAAAGAGATGCGCTATAAGCGCAATAAACGCCCGTTGTCCTTTTAGCTTGTCTTTTTACTTTAATTTTTTTTTTTTTTTTGTACATTAATTAGGCTGTTAGTGTTCTCATTTGAATTGTTTTACATTTGTAATTTCAGGGTCTTTTATAGCTGACTGTGTGGTATGGGCTTTACTCATTGTTGAAGGCCATACAGTGACCTAAAGTTGTTAATGTTCTTTTAAATTTTGAAAGGTAGCTCAAGTCAATAGATATAAACAATTCACCAAAGTTTCATAAAACTTTGGGAAAGTGTTTATGAGTGAATGTCCGAAAACTGGATAATCCCCTCTCTTTAAGCATAAAAATTCATAACAGGGAAGCGTAAAATCTATAAAATTTATAAAAATTGAAAGGGAGCATATGTCAATATATATAAACAATTCACCAAAGTTTCATTAAAGTTGATGGAAGCGTTTTTGAGTTATTGTACGAAAACTGGAAAATCCCCCTTTTTTAAGGATAAAACTTCATAACATGGATACGAAAAATCTGAAATTTATAAAAATCGAAAGGGAGCTTACATCAATACATATAAACAATGCAACAAAGTTTGATAAAAGTTGGTGGAAGCTTTTTTGAGTTATTGTACCAAAACTTAAAAATCCCCCTTTTTTTAAGGATAAAACTTCATAACATGGAAATGAAAAGGATAAAACTTCATAACATGGATACGAAAAATCTGAAATTTATAAAAATCGAAAGGGAGCTTATGTCAATAGATATAAACAATGCAACAAAGTTTCATAAAAGTTGGTGGAAGCGTTTTTCAGTAATTGTCCGAAGTGTGGACGACGGACGGACAACGGTATACCATAATACGTCCCGTCTTAGACGGGCCTATAAAAACAGGAAGAAAAGCCAGGCTTGCTAACGTATTTAACGGTTAAACATTCAACTTTAACCCCGCCACATTCTGTATGTATGTGTCTGTAATACACCAGTTTCACATTTAACTGCGCATGTCTAATCTAATAAGCCAAACTATGAAATCACGAGATAATTACCGAGAGTTCATCAACTGGGGGCTAACGGTTGATAAGCAGTGACCATGCAGACTTGGAAAAAACAATCATCTGATTAAGTGTTTGCGTTTACATGTCCATGAGCATCATTTGAATCAAAATATAAAAGAAAGAAGTCAATTAACACCTTAGCCATGTGGAATCCTCGTTTTACCTTGTACAATCTCATCAGGTGACAATTGATAAAAATGTATCCTTTTCTATACATATAGTTACTGAAAAAGGGCGACCATTTGATTTGTTTATTCAACTTTTGTACACAAATATTTCCTGCATTTTGTGTTGCAGATTATTCTTTTCCATCCTGCCTTCGGGTCATAATTTATCTGCCACAACCACGGCTTCATCCTGTTCTACATCCATAAATTAAAGTAAACATTTTCGTTCAAAATATATCAGTCCCTGTAGTATCTTCAGTACTTATTTTGGATTTTTTAAAGCTCAACAAGTTTTTTTACAATCAGTGGCATCTTTGCCTTTCTTTTATTTGCGAACATAATATTTTAAATAATGAGAGGACATGTTGTCTGTTTGGGCATGCTCAATTCACAGCAGAAAAAAATAAACCAAACTGGCAAATATTTGCTCAGTATGACATTGCCTGTCAAAAAACATTTACGTGTGAGAAAATAATGAAAACCTTTTAGCTTTTCATGTAGGCATGTATTTACAATGTTATTCAGATAATAACACAGCATCATCACTTCATATCATTCCATATTCTAACCGTTAACCACCAGACGTCATCCAAATGCTTAACTAAGCTTACCCATTGTTAAAACTGGTTTACGGTCGAAATATGATAGTTACCTGTCTATATTCAACATGATTACACCGGGAACAGTACAACAACCTATATTTTGAACCAAATCATACGAACAATAAAATTATCAATTACCTTTCCTATACAACTTGATTGAATTGGAAATTTTATAGGTTCAATTGGGAAAAATTTTAGGTATTTTCTGATTAGGAAAGGGGCCGATAATCGGACCTAAAATAAAGGCAGGAAAATCACTGAAATTTATGATATTCTCTGTATAAACGGTCAAACTATTTATTCTGAATATTTATTAATAAATCGTAAAATTGAATAATCTCCAGCATACACCACGAGAGAGAGATGTGTATTATCGGTTTTTTTACCTTTGGTGAAAACAGGTATTATCAACGATGCATGACATCTGGCTAACTCCTTTGCAATTAAAAAAAACCTTGGTCGGCTAGTACTTGGTCTCCATATTCTAATTTATCCAAAAAACCACTTCGCTGAGTATTTACTTTGTCTGATGTTCTATCTCCAAAGGCTTTTGAAACGAATGATATTGCACCGGTAGTTGTTGCTGACACTGACAACTTGAAGGTGTTATGATGCTTGTAATTGAACAAGGTTTGTGCCCTTGCCGTTAAATTTGCTGGTCTTTGTATGAATACCTCAAAACAGTCTATAATGCTGATACACCTGGGATAAGAAAGTTTGAATACAACTGGCATGTTCTTTATGAGATTGTCTTTATCTGACCACTGCACTAGAAACGCCAGTTTTTCAGCTAGCTTTGGAATGTCTTAATTGAATATATCTGATGTAGTAGTGACCTACACGTTGAACCGATAAGCTATATTGTGGTGTTGAATGTTGAGTCTCGGCTTCATTACAATACACAGTATAATATTTGACGGAGACATTAATTTGCTAGATGGTAATACCCATAGTTGCAGCTCAAAGGTAATATGTGCGTTGTAATGGCTTTCGTACTTATCTGATAATGACACGATCCAATTGGTCAATGAGATGCCTATCTAGACAATAGAAAACTGACATTTAAAAGTTACTTAGCTGTTAAACATGCTAAAATCAGAAAGAAAGAAAATCAAAATATATATTTTATATTGTCTCGATTATGAAAAATAATATTCTTATAGATAAAACAATATTAATAAATATTCTCGACAAGAAACCAATAAATGATATCTTTCTTTTTTTAGCTAGAGTTAATGTTTTCATCATAATATATACATCTTTAGATTGCATATATTTTATCACAATTTAACGTTATTTAACAATGTATGATAACTATTGTAAACAAGTTGATTGAAATTATTATTGATAGAAAACATGGAAGAAGTTGAATATAATTATGCTCCATTATATTTATTTTCCATGCTTTACATGTTTTGTTAGTTACTATATACTAATTAGTAAAACTCTTTACTTAAATACATATTTCATAAACATCATTAATGAGATTATTATAATTAAGCAATATATTTAGAAAGTACATTTATGATTTCATAGGAACTACTTCAAGTAACTTATTCTTTAAAAATATAAAAAATGATATTAAAAGACAAAAATGTAGAAAACTGATGAAATAAAGAAAAGAATGTACTTTTTCCCAAATTCGACGCAGTTAGAAACCTTAATGAGGCATATCAAAGAAACGGTGTATTTTCGAAGTTCAACAACGTGCTATTCCCAAGTTCAGAAACTAACAGGAACAGAGCAAGGCACTTATCGTGAAAACAAAATGATATAAAGGCAAGCCTTTATTTTTAAAACTTCCAACATGAGGTATTTGCCTCAATGTCGTTCGTGTTGTTACTGCCCTGCAAAACGTAGGGAAAATTTCGAAGAAACTATTCGCATCGAGTGAAATGAAACCCAATATCAGACATTTCATTTCATGCATGAATATGTATGTATGGTGTAGTAATATATATGTAAATGGTGTAGATAATATATGTATAAAATAAACGATTTGAGAAGTTTTTCTCGAAAAATATAAAAGAGACGAATTTTGGTAGAATGTGGTGCCATCTCGTATATTATTAAATATATCAATTATGAAATGAAATTAACAAACATAATAAGACCTTTAGTGTTTTTCTATCCTATCCGATTAATAATATGCATACCTCATCCTAACCGTTGGAAAATCTTTGTCCTTCATTTGGCATGTAGAAACCCGTATAATTGCATCACTTCATACTATAAACGACAAATTTATTTTTCGTTACCTGTGTGACGTACAAAAAATAATTGACACTTTTAGTACAGGAGTAGATTTCACATATAAACCAACTTATACGATTTGTGACAAAAACAACATTAACATAATGACAAGAAAAAAGCATGTATAATCATATTAAACAAACTAGTCGTAATGTTTTATGTGAAATCGACTCCAGTGACTTAGTGTCTTGTGTCATGTGTTTTAACATGATCAACAAATAGATAAATTCCCTAGATTTAAACTTAATAAATGTCAAACTGCTGTCGAGGGCTGTAAACCCGTAGAGGAAGTTAGGATCGTGTATAACATTGCAAGATGTACAGAAAGAACATTGAAATCTTTTTATATTCATCTAAATGTATTATTTAATTTATATTAATAATATATGCAGTTTAATGACGTGTTCAACTGACCAATAATTAATGTCACAGTACTCAAATTGCAAGTTTTCTTAAGAGACCAGACACATATGTTTATGATTTATCATCATTTGCGTCTTTCAATTCATTAAAATATACTCATAACCTTCACAGTATATAATTTGATCGATTGTTGGTTGCTTATCGTCCAGTGGCAAATATTCCATGTATATTTAGGATGAGAACAAGTTAAAAACAAATACACCAGGTATGTCTTGTAAGAGAGGCCATCCGTGATAAAGGTCGGGGAAATTTGGACTGTATATTGGATAGGGACAGAAATTGAACCTTGCAACAGGCCATCGAATGTAGGACAGAAAGTCACCGGACAAGAAGTCACCTCAATCCAGTTTTGAGATTATTTTTCTTAGAAGAAAACACTCCCAATTTTTTTTTTCGTTTTTTCTTCAACCATTATTTATAAAGAAACTTTGTAATTAAAATTTATCAGGACATTATAGACAAAATAGGATACACTCCGAACTTTGGGTATCACTCATTGTCACACCATCTAAGAATAATCCAGATAAAATCCGATTGTGCGTTGACATAAGGGAGGTCAATAAGGCCGTTATAAGAGAACGACATCCCGTCATTGTGGTGTTTGTATTATCTACCATTCTTTATTGATTTTTTATACGACCGCAAAAAAATTTTTGTGGTCGTATATTGGTATGACGTTGGCGTCGTCTTCCGAAGACACATTGGTTTTCGCACTCTAACTTTAGTTTAAGTGAATGGATCTCTATGTAATTTTACCACAAGGTTCAATACCACAAAAGGAAGGTTGGGATTGATTTTGGGGGTTATGGTACCAACAGTAAAGGAATTAGGGGCCAAAAATAAGCATTTTTTGTAACTTCCAGACATAACTTGTGTGTTAGTGTATGGATCTCTCTGACATTGTACCACAAGGTTCCATATCACAAAAGGAATGCTGGGATTGATTTTGGGGGTAATTGCCTCAAAAGTTTAGGAATTAGGGGCCAAAAAAGGGGCAAAAAACAAGCATTTTTCTAGTTTCATGACAATAACTTGTGTGTAAGTGTATGGATCTTTCTGAAATTGTACTACAAGGTTCCATATCACAAAGAGAAAGCTGAAATTGAGTTTGGGGGTAATTGCCGAAACGTTTAGGAATTGGGGGCCACAAATAAGCATTTTCTAGTTTCCAGACAATAACTTGTGTTCAAGTGTATGGATCTCTCTGAAATTGTACTGCAAGGTACCATACCACAAAGGGAAGGCTGGGATTGATGAAGGGGGTAATTGCCTCAATATTTTAGGTATTAGGGGCCAAAAAGGGGCAAAAAACAAGCATTTTTCTAGTTTCAGGACAATAACTTGTGTGTAAGTGTATGGATCTTTCTGAAATTGTACTACAAGGTTCCATATCACAAAGGAAAAGCTGGGTTTGAGTTTGGGGGTAATTGCCTTAAACGTTTAGGAATTTGGGGCCAAAAAACACATTTTTCTAGTTTCCAGACAATAACTTGTGTTCAAGTGTATGGATCTCTCTGAAATTGTACTGCAAGGTACCATACCACAAAGGGAAGGCTGGGATTGAGTTTGGGGGTGATGAATCATAAGGGGGTTCAAAAAATTTCGGGGGGGGATTTTTTTTTTCCTTTTTTTTTTCTTTTAAAATTTTCCATTTTAAGTTGGTTATTTCTGATTTATATTTAAAAGCAAATAATAATGATATGGTAGGAGATACACACCAAATAGGATGTGTAAATTATTATATAATAAGTATTGTGCAATAGCAAGAAATTTTCAATTGCACAGTATTGCACAATAGCAAGAAATCTTCAATTGCACAGTATTGCGCAATAGCAAGAAATCTTCAATAGCACAGTATTGCGCAATAGCAAGAAATATCCAATAGCACAATATTGCGCAATAGCAAGAAATTGTCAATTGTACAGTATTGCGCAATAGCAAGAAATATAATTGCACAGTATTGTGCAAAAGAAGATACTTCGTATAAATTGCTTATTTCTTGACCAATTTCAATGGGGTTTTATTCTTGAATTATTGGGGTTCTTTAATATGCTGAATCTAACCGTGTATTTAGTTTTTGGATTTTGGGCCCCCCGTTTTTGAATTGGTCCAAAGGGTCCAAAATTAAACTTTATTTGATTTCATCAAAAATTGATAGATTGTTGGTTGCTTAACGTCCAGTGGCAAATATTTCATGCATATTCAGGACGAGAACAAATTAACAATAAATACAATAGGTAGGTTCTGAAATAGGGGCGTCCGGGATTAAGGTCGGAGAAATTTAGACTGCCACGGGAAATGAGGGTATATTGGATAGGGACAGAAATTTAGCCTTGCAACAGGTCACCTACGGACCCCTCAAAGAGTTGTTGCAAGGGGTCTTAACGTGCAAAGAGCGTGGCACTCTATTTACACGAGGCATCGGATTTAACGTCCCCATTCTGACCGGACGTGGCTGCAAATTTGTACATCCCGCACAGCCAAACGGACGCCCCACTTTAGCAAGGGTTTTACTGCCAAAGTGGGGCGTCCGTTTGGCTGTGAGGGATGTACAAATTTGCAGCCACGTCCGGTCAGAATGGGGACGCTAAATCCGATGCCTCGTGTAAATAGAGTGCCACGCTCATTGCACGTTAAGAACCCTTGCAACAACTCTTTGATATGCCGAATCTAACCGTGTATTTAGATTCTTAATTTTTGGTTCCGTTTTCAAATTGGTCTACATTAAGGTCCAAAATTAAACTTAGTTTGATTTTAACAAAAATTGAATTCTTAGGGTTCTTTGATATGCTGAATCTAAACATGTATTTAGATTTTTTATTATGGGCCCAGTTTTCAAGTTGGTCCAAATCGGGGTCCAAAATTAAACTTTGTTGATTTTATCAAAAATTTAATATATGGGGTTCTTTGATATGCTGATTCTAACCATGTATTTAGATTTTTGGGCCCCGTTATCAACTTTGTCCACATTGAGGTCAAAAGGGTCCAAAATTAAACTTTCAACATAAAGCCTTATAAAAATATATAGAAAGACACATTACTTTACAATGGGTATAGACTCACACAGGTTTCCTAATGTAATACACAACATAATTCTGTTCAATTTCTTGCTTGTCTTGAACAGCAGTATACTACTGTATCCATTTTGGTTAAAATCAAAAACGAAGAGTGAAAACAAGCAGAACGTGCAAGTTTTTACATGCAATACAGTTGATAGTTGTCCGTTAATTTGGTTTTTGAAAATCTTATGACTTTTTTTTTATTAAATCATTAAATATGCTTACTCGAATTATATAAATAATATTCACCTTCGCATTGCCATGAAATCTTCCCAACGTCATTCTTTTCCTTGATGGCAGTACTGCAATCATCGGCAATTTCTTCCGTCTCATATGCAGCCTTGCATTTTCACCTATCTTTAAATTGTTTTCTTGTTGCTTCACTTTTAGACTTGATAGAACTTCGTCTGTTTTATCAAAAACAAAATAAACCACAACGAACATTGCTCATCTGTTAAATTTCGATGATTCTTTGCAACATGTATCAAGTTACCGCGCTCATTCAAAATATCAAACAATACCGGTATTGCAAAACTGCAGTGTTTCCTTGCTAAGAACATAAAAGACGTGGCTTGTGTGTTGGTCCAGTTACTGTCCAATTACAGTTGCGGTGAATGTGATCTTGTCCTCGGCAACCGTAGCATTCACGATAATTTTGTTGCCGAGTAGGATGGGTTAAATATGCATCTCTATGCTTAAAGAAAAATGAGTGGTCATCTGTGGCAACATATCACCAAGTAACAGGAGAGGATAATGATACAGCTTCCTGAGCAGCTCATTTGCAATAGGATCCCACTTATGGTATTGGACTCTAAATCTATAGTATAAGCCCTGTAAACAGACAGAAATACTGTTCTAAATAGTTATCTAAGGTACCAAGCGCGCGTTTCCGAAGATTCCGATAATCGGGAGCAACTCCTACCATATTACGTTTCAATACTGGATTTTGTTCTTCCTTATGTTTAATAGACAATATATGGTGGGACAAATTAGTCTGCATTATGCCAAAAAATGGACAGGGGTGGTGGGAATTATATACCCCGTCTGTTTTCTTCATTTTACCCATTTTAGTAAAGTCATTTTTTTTCACACCAGTAATATATAGTTCCTTGTGTTTAACATCTCTTATAATGATATCTTCATCTATTAAGTCGTCAATATCTTCAGAATCCTCAGAACTCAATTCAATTTTTACCAACTAAGCACTGCAGATTAGGGAGTACAGAATATTGCTCACTTGTCTCACTATTGTTATCAATATCATAAACCAACTCGCATGTCTGACTTTCGTTCTTTTGATGCTGCCTTCAGCTGGAGGATCATCAACTTGACACACGAGTATCTTTAAAAAATAAAGATGAACCACAATGTATACCTTGCAACTGCAAGTATACTATTAAACATGTGTTAATTAATTATATTGACTTTGCTGGTATTCGTAGGGAGCTTTTCAATGTCAATAATATAAATGAATTATTTAATAGAATATTTATAAATATTGTTTCATTCTTACAAGAAATTGGAATATATTTTAAAATATAAAAAAAATATTGTTATATTTAAAACATTTTTAATTTATATCACGTTATCTTTGTATTGATATTTATTTTGTAAATAATAATCAAGTTGCTTTAGTCTAGAATTTTAGTTTATTGAATGACCTTTTGTCTGATTTTAAAATTATACCCTAAATTGTTATAATATTTGAATTAGCTCTCGCCGCGATATAGCCTTTCTGTGCTAATGCGGCGTAACAACAATCAATTGATTTATATCTTCTGAATGTTCTATATATCTGGCAGTCATTGACACAACAATGATAGGTTGTTGTTGGTATCAAAAGGTGTTTCATCATGTCATGTGCTTCTTTGTTACTTGCAGGTAGCTTGTTTGGTTGAGGAAGAACTTTTTTTCATTTGACAAACACATGCTCTGCTCACTGCAGACTTTGACATGCCATTGAACGGACAAACAGTCACAAAATGGCGCTACATTGATTGTAGGATTGTGGTTTTACTTCCATCATACAATGGTTCATTAAATATACGTTTCCTATAAGGTCTTGTAGTGAAGTTTATTGTAGGCTCCTCATTTTTATAAACCGGCATATTTTATAAAAACAAGTCAAGAGTTAAATTAATTCTAATAAACATATATATTTATTTTTTTCAATTGTTGATTTAGGAAAAGATTTTAAATCTGCATTATGAAATGGTAGAAGTCTTGAATAAAATTTACAATCTGTAATTTGAGCGGTTTTTGCAACATGTTTTAAACAGTAGTTCCTTAAATGCCAGTTACCACTTTTAAGGGATAAGAAGTAAGAGACATAAATGAATCCATGGTAGTGAATGACGTCATGCCAAAATTTCCAATTTTCATTCTGTTCACTCAACCTGCAAAATAAATTTCTAAACTGCAATGAAAAATGTGACATTAAATCAAGATGCTGCTGAATCTTCTCATCATGACTTAGTTCTTCATTTTTTAAAATGAAAGAAACCTTTTTTATGTAATTTTCTTCTGATTGATCATTTAAGTCATTTTCTTCTGCATATTTAAGAATAGCAGTAATTTGTTGTAAATAAAATGCTTCCCACACCTGCATCAAAAAGTGATGAGTTTTGTCAAAGTTTGTTGCCTGCATCACAGCAGCACCAACTGCACCATGATGAAAGAGTTCAATAAGATCCTTTAGTCCTGCATCTAAATATTTCCTATCTGCCTATAGAAATGAATGATTGTCCTGATTTTGAGGTGTAATCCCAAAAATGGCTTTCCTAAAAGGAAGGTATTTGAAAGTCAGGCGGTGGCAACTTCAAATCTTTATCTTTTATCTGTATTCAGATGGAAAACTGGAAAACTTAAGAAGAGAAGAAACAATGAGGAGAAGGCATAGATTACCTAAGCCGTATTTGACACAATTTTTTTGGAAATTCGGGTCATCAATGCTCTTCAATCTAGATTTTGTTTTGGCTTTCTAACTATTTTGATCTGAGCGTTACTGATGACTCTTATGTAGACGAAACAAGCGTCGGGCGTAACAGACTATAAGCCTGGTACCTATGATAACTGACTATTTTGACGTATTCCAATCAATATTTGCTTACTACCAACGACAAAATTATTTAATATTTACCTGCGTGATTTTGACACTTTCAGTGTATCCGGCACTTTCCAAGCAGAATATTGGATTCAGCCTTATATATACATAAAGTCGTAGTTTGAAAGATGTACAAACTGCAACGATTTTTGTCGGGTTGCGCTCTTTCAGAGAGAGCAGGATGTGGGTTACAATGTCGGTGTTAAGGTCAATCAGATAACAATAAAGTAATTTTGTCATTGATAGTACGCTAAAATTAAATCGAAAACCGACGGATATTTTACCTGTACGTTTAGTGCCATTTCTTAGCATGAGCACGAGAGCGATGCATGTCTTATATTAGCATGCCCACACACCTCTTGCAGTCTGTCGTCATCAACAAAACTATTATTTGAAGAATTAATCTGCTTGAGTACTAGCAACGACAAATTACTACCTATGGGCTAAAATATTATGAGCAACAGCAGATTGACAAGGACGATGTTATAGTGATTTGACATAATTCGGACACAGTAATTAGCACCCAAAGGTAGAGGTAACAGTGTAGAGCCTTACACATTGATGTTATAAAGTTCACCGCACTTTATTACCGTATCATCTGTTACAGTAATTATAATTGACAGATCAGCAACTCTCACATGTCTGCACGTTCTTAAATAAACATAATTAAATAGATCAATTGAAGTTCTTATACACATGTTGGCATTCTGTAGTCTGAACATCAAACGACGTACTTGTTAATAAATTAGTTATAGAAACTGGATTGTATTATTATCTAGCAAATATATTACACATTTTGGCGACGAGGATAACTGGAATATTAAAATAAATGTGAATTTCTACACGTAATAATGCCGACTTACGGGAAATTAGACTCTTTTGATGAATCCGAAGATTGGACACAATATGTAGAACGTATGGAACATTATTTTAACGGTAATGAGATAGACGATGAAGACCAAAAAAGAGATATTTTCTTAAGTGTATGTGGGAAGAATATCTACAAATTAATTAGGGATTTATTAGCACCAGCTAAACCAGGAACGAAATCTCTTGCCGATTTAACAAAACTAGTGAAAGACCATCGAGATCCAGGACCGTCAGAAATTATTCAGATTTAAATTTAACAGTAGACCAAGACACAGCGATGAGTCAGTGAGGACATTTATTGCAGCACTAAGAAGTCTGACAGAACACTGTAATTATGGTGACACGTTAAACGCGATGTTACGAGACAGGTTAGTCGTCGGA
Organism: Mytilus californianus; assembly: GCF_021869535.1. Classification (NCBI taxonomy): domain Eukaryota; kingdom Metazoa; phylum Mollusca; class Bivalvia; order Mytilida; family Mytilidae; genus Mytilus; species Mytilus californianus. The sequence continues at coordinate 2,504,722 of NW_026262682.1, forward strand.
ATAAAGAGTGACCGCATACAGAGGAGGCTGTTAGCAGAGCCAAATTTAACTTTTGACAAGGCATTGGAAATTGCTACCGTTATGGAGACTGCTGAGAAGAACGCACAAGACATCCAAGCGAGTGGGACAAATGCAACATTTCAGAAACAAGTCAACAAAGTTTCAAAGTCATATACAAGAAACAACTCTGGAAATTCGAAACAAGGAGATTGTTACCGGTGTGGAGGAAATCACTTAGCCGCCGATTGCAGGTTTAAGGATGCAAAATGCCACAGTTGTAAAAAGAAAGGACATATCGCAAAGAAATGCCGTAACAAATCTGCCAATGGGAATTTAAGTGAAAATCACAGAGAGTTTAAATCGCGTTTTAAACCACGTGCTCATTTCATGGAGCAGGATGAAAGTAGCGAAAGTGAAAGTGAAAATGAAGTTTACTCAGTTTTTCATTTTGGAAATAAATCTAATGAGGCATGTAAAGTGCAAATCAATGTGAATGAATGTGAAATAGCCATGGAAATAGTGACCGGAGCGTCAGTTTCTATCATGAGCGAGGATACTTACAAGGATTACAAGTCCAAATTCAGAATCGAACTGACAAGTGCTAAACTCCGAACATACATGGGAGAGCAGATTCCTGTAATAGGACGTGCAATCGTCAATGTCAACTACAAGAAGGAAAGCGCAAAATTACCATAGTAGTAGTAGAATAGGGATAAGAAAACAGTAGAGCAGGTAGAGCAGCTTATGTAAATATTGTGCTAGTGATGGTGGAATGTTTGTGTCCACGTGTCATACTTTTGACCAAGGTAGAGCAACATTGGTTGGTAACCAGGTTATGTTTGTCGTCCATTTTGTTTCCACGTTGCAAGGTAGAGCAACATTGGTCGGTAACCAGGGGTATGTTTGTCGTCCATTTTTGTTTCCACGTTGCTGACTTTTTCAAGGTAAAGCAACATTGGTTGGTAACCAGGGTACGTTTGAGATGACGTCCATGTTGTCAACGTTGTAGAATTTTGTGTTGTTTTTTGCTTGTCTAAATTGTTATTTGCTTGGAGTTTGTCAATATGTGAGAGAGATGGTTGTTGGCAAGGGGTGGCATTCATTTTCTTTCCACAACACACAAACTACAGAAACTTGAGAAGAGATAAAACAAAGATTGAAGAAAATAAATTATTTTTATTATCAAAAACTTATATACATTATGTATACATCACATTTTGTGTAGATCACCATTATTGCAAAAACTGATTGAGTATTTTTAGCATAAAAAATAAATATTACAATATATGTATAGTATATAAAAACTTGTATTAAAACCGATATTTGAGCATACAACCCTGAGTTTGTTTCTAATATATATAAAATTTTATAAAGCTTCTAAAACAAATGTTTTTTTTTAACAGGAATGGATTTCTAAAAAGAGACATGTAAAAGATTACATATAGTAATATGATTAACTAGATGATTCTAGTTTTTAAAAATGACTACAATATAAAAAGTAAGTTGATGGAATGTGATAGAAGATAAATTATGTTATAAAATAAAAATATAACCCACATGGTTTCCATGTTTAAAATGAAAACATGCATGAAGCAAAAATTAAGTGAATGGAATGTTGCACTAAAGTAACAAAATATAGATAAAATATATACAGGTATCATGGTTTGATTAACAACCGTAAATGCTTATTTTTTCAATGTAAGAATACACAGCACCAAATCTATAGTAAAAATGCAGTGTACTACTTTCTTTATAAAACTTGTGTCTTTATAGGGGAATCTGATGGAATGCATAGCACCATATATCAGTTAGCACCAAAACTATAGTATAATGTTTAAAGTATTTCTTACCTGTCCTTTAAGATATCTAATCCTATCTGCAGCATGTCTCGGCTTTGCACACTATTAGCTGTATTGCACTGATGCATCAGTTCTCCCAAAAATATCTCGCTCATTCCTATGAGACATCCTATCCTAGTTTCCCTGCTTTCATGCAACAAAGCATGATATAGTGCAGAAACATTAAATTGCGTGCTACTGAATGTGTTGATGGGTTGGTGACAATACCAATTCTTTATTTCTTCAAACAACTCAGGTTGTATTGAACACTTATAACATGGGAAAAAATGAATTCCCACTACTGGTATATGTTGAGATACAAAATTGGTAAGGGTAGTATGACTTCCTGGTGTACTGCAGGTGGTATAGGTTGGACTGCTGCTTGGTGTAGTGGTTGATGTTGAGGAGGGTTAATAAGCTGTCTTACAGGGGGGGATGAAGTTTCTAATAGCTGGTATAGCATTTAACAAAAGTCTATGGATACGGTTTAAAACCTCTAATAAACTAATCATGGTAAAGATTAGAACTTGAAATTGCTCTACAAGAAGAAAATAAAAAAAAAATACAAATTTTATAAATTGTCACTTCTTAAATTGTACCAGGCTTTATTATAGAGTTCATCTTCCGAGTTTGAAATATTTTGAGAATGTCTTTTCCTCCAAACAATAAATCCACCTATTAGAAAGAATATCACTGTAAGTAAAAAAAAAAGAGTTAAAAGCAGTGATATTGAAATTACAATTTAAATTAATAATTATTTCTTTTATCCTAATAGTACTTATATTTAGGGGCAGTAGGAATCTCCTGTAGAGGAAGACCATGCTCAATTAACCCTCCCCTATGTTACACCTCAATATTGATTAAAAAGACAACATCGAGTTCATATACAATATTTATATATTGCAAACATGTAACCAACTTTTCACATCGAGCAACAACCTTAAAACTGACCAGAATATACATTAAATCTGTCTTTATCTTTGAATGTTAAACATATTAAAATAACCAGAAACTTTAAGTGTTCTTCAGTGGCAACTTTATGGCCATAGATAAATAGCACTAATTAATTGCGACAGTTCTATAGAGTTCATTCAGATGCTAAGAAAATATAACTATTTAACGGTTAACAGGTGTCACAGTCAAAGTTCTTGTAATGTCTATTACACAAATAATATTAAAATTAGCCTTTTAACATCTCCCTTTTCAAGAGAAAACACTGTTTTCGAAAATTAACTTTAAAATGAAATAAAAGGCGTTGCCCCAATTTACATAGCTGTAACAAAAACAATAAAGCATAACGCTTACAGTCAATCTTTGTTATATTCTTGATAAAGCATCGGCATTGTTCTTTGATGCTTCGGACGGTAACAATAATAGCACTTCGTCCCCGGGTTCAAATTCACTGAACCTCGCACGTGTGTAGTACCAAGCCTTGATCTTTCCTTTACGGTGAGACAAATTTTCTTTAACAACTCCTGACATATCTGCCAAACGATCACATATAGTAATCACATGTTCAATAACTGAACGGTGTATCTCATCCTCTCCAGTAAATAATCCACGAAGTATGGCCATCGGACCTCTCACAGGCCAACCATACCCCTACTCAAACGGCGAAAAGCCTGTTTCTTCATGCGGAACTTCACGATACGCGAATAACGCATAAGGAACCAATTCATCCCATTCCTCGACAGATTTAGTGCACAACTTCTTGAGCATGGACTTCAAAGTACCATTAAATCGCTCACATCTCCCATTCGACTGCTGTCTGTATGGAGACACTGTACATCTTCCAACTGCCATTACGGATCGTAACACAGATTCAGTGCACAACTTCTTGAGCATGGACTTTAAACTACCATTAAATCTTTCACATCTCCCATTCGACCGTGGTCTGTATGGAGACATTGTACATCCTCTTGCTGCCATTACGGATCGTAACACTAAATACAATTAATCCTACGATTAACGAAAATATAACGAAAGTGAGTTAAAGGCTTGAAAATATACGCTCGATAATTCAAAGTCAACGCTGAATCCACAGCCGGATATATTCCAAAATACGGAATCACATATATCCTAAGTAACTAAATAAAATTATCATATCCAATTAATCGCTGAATCACACAGCTGGATATACGCCAGTTTAACGGCACGCAATATTTAATCCAATTGCAAGAAATCACTGATAAATTACATCAGCTACATAAGCAATAATCCTACGATAGCACCTATATCCTTTGGGAAAATTACGCTTATAATCCACAACAGAATAATTAATATCTTAAATTAATTAATCCTTTGCCGCTGCCACCATTTATGTTACACCTCAATATTGATTAAAAAGACAACATCGAGTTCATATACAATATTTATATATTGCAAACATGTAACCAACTTTTCACATCGAGCAACAACCTTAAAACTGACCAGAATATACATTAAATCTGTCTTTATCTTTGAATGTTAAACATATTAAAATAACCAGAAACTTTAAGTGTTCTTCAGTGGCGACTTTATGGCCATAGATAAATAGCACTAATTAATTGCGACAGTTCTATAAAGTTCATTCAGATGCTAAGAAAATATAACTATTTAACGGTTAACAGGTGTCACAGTCAAAGTTCTTGTAATGTCTATTACACAAATAATATTAAAATTAGCCTTTTAACACCCTTCTATTCCTCAAACATTTCTTCCCCAAACAAATGAGAGTTATCACCAGAAGTACTACAAGAAAAGAAATAATTTAGTTATGGTATCCATTTCAACATATAAAGAATCATCGTTCTTAACTGGAATGTAGTCTGATTGATAGTAATACTTTTTTAATAAGAACACCAAAATTAAGGCAATTAAAAGAAACAAAATTACTCCAAGAAAAATTATATAAACTTTTAAGCTACCTGTTAAAGTGGTGACGGTTGCTTCTATCCATGGTGTTGCTGAGTTCGTCTCATTTTCTGTAGTAGTCTAAAATAAAAAATTAAATAATAAACTACATGTACACAAATAAAATAACATAACCTAATCCACACCCTACTACATGTTACAATCAATACACATTTAGCTTTAGCTGAATTTAAAGCATGAGAAATTTATAAGTATAAATGTCTAAAATAGTGAAAATAAGTACTTTCAAAATTGTTTACGTTAATTTTAACAGCAGTGTTTTCATGTTTTTTAGAATACATCACCACAATGCAATGGTTATGTTAAGTAGGGATTCTCTATGCCCTATAGGTGAAAACCCACCTGTTGATGGTCAGGGAGAGTGCTGGAACTTTGGCTGTGCTCGTACACTACTGATGTTGGAGCGCTTTGAGACCGTTCTGTCGAGGAGTCAGGAGAACCCTCCTCCGTATGAGGAGAGGTCTCAACCGCACCAGTAGTGGAAACAAGGTCTTCCAGTGACTGTAAACAAAAACAATAATATTTATAGACAGTTATCAAATTTAATATTTATAGTTTTATACGTTCAGGTATTTCACATCCAATTTTTTATGGAAATATTCTTTATAAAGCACAAAAATGTCAGTATTCACCTCTGAAACTAACAAAACCTTTAAATAGACTTATTAAGAAGGGATATAGTTACGATACTGTTGTCAGGTCATTAAAGATTGCATATTTTGGCGTTAATATTGATTCACTTATAGGGTCTTTGCATCGGCACTAAACACATTTATTTAAAAACCAGTTGTTGGCATGACACGGGTTATGTTCTTCTTATATATGTTATGATGGTATGATACTAAACCCCTAACGGGAAGGATTGTGCCTGATGTTCATATGATGAAGACATAATCTTTCAATCAGTTTAATTGAAGTCTGGAGCTGGCATGTCAGTTAACTGCTAGTAGTCTGTTGTTATTTATGTATTATTGTCATTTTGTTTATTTTCTTTGGTTACATCTTCTGACATCAGACTCGGACTTCTCTTGAACTGAATTTTAATGTGCGTATTGTTATGCGTTTACTTTTCTACATTGGCTAGAGGTATAGGGGGAGGGTTGAGATCTCATAAATATGTTTAACCCCGCCGCATTTTTGCGCCTGTCCCAAGTCAGGAGCCTCTAGCCTTTGTTAGTCTTGTATTATTTTTAATTTTAGTTTCTTGTGTACAATTTGGAGTTTAGTATGGCGTTCATTATCACTGAACTAGTATATATATTTGTTTAGGGGCCAGCTGAAGGACGCCTCCGGGTGCGGGAATTTCTCGCTGCATTGAAGACCTGTTGGTGGCCTTCTGCTGTTGTCTGTTCTGTGGTCGGGTTGTTGTCTCTTTGACACATTCCCCATTTCCATTCTCAATTTTATTTAACACAAATCTGTTTAATAGAAATACAATTAAAATTATGCTAACAAATATTTCTTTTCTTATATTGTTATACTTTCAAAAGAAAATAAAGGGAATTTGTCTTTCATAAAGTAGGTGTCATTTTTTTGTTAACTATAAAAATGGCGGATGTTGAAAACAAGTTACGTAATAGCATCTTACACAAACTGTATCCGCTATCTGCACTTCCGTGCTAGGGGTTGCTGAAATGGCCTGGCAACAATTGTCGATGGTACATGTTTTGATGGCTACTTTTTCTAACTGCTGGCCAAAAGTCATTAACGTACTGGAACCCGCCAGTCTGTCCAGGGTGATCTTCTTCACTGAAGTCGGCCCATGGAAAATGTAGCTGCCTTCCCCCTCATACAGGCACTGCAGCTCCACTACCTCTTAGCTTTCATCAACCACACTTCTGCATTTCCTTATATTAAGGTCATGCACTTGGCCATTACATACAACTATACTCAACAACAACAAACACTTAGCGGGCACCATTTTTGATTTTTCAGTTTTTTCTCTGTGAATCGTCTGCGCATGTGCACATAATCAACAGTTTAATTAAAAATAAAAAGGCGGGAGATTATGATTGTGTCAAAAAAACAAAAAAAAGAACAATACGAAAAAGAATAAATATGAAAGAATTGAGATGTTGCTATATGATCTTCAACAATAGTATAACTCGAAAAAAGGTGGAACGGAAACACATATAATAAGAAAATATTAGGTACGAGACAATGGCACTCAAAAAAAAAATTTCAGAAAAAAAAATCGAACGTTTTGGGTTTTTTTTTACAATGTAGCTGCTTTAGATAAAGATTTTAAGTTAAGAAACCCAAAAATAAAGCAGATGACATATTATCTCAGTATAGTTTCTAGAGATTCATCAACACGTTGTTTTGTTGTTAAGCGCATTTTTGTTTGCGCACCACATAAACAATTTGGTATAGAGTTGTTATGCGAAACCTAAGAATGGGGTGGTTATCCCTCCATTAGTCCCACCCCATACTTCAAAGTGTTATATTATTGGTTTAGATAATATTAGCTAGAACAAGAGCTGTCAAAATGACAGTAAACCGGATTCTTTAACATTTATTTGTGTTCTGGCATTAATCAATATCACAAGGACCAAAACTCCTAATAGGTAAAATTTATGATCATCAATATCAAACTTGACTTCCATGTTGTCAACAATAACAACATATAAACTAGATAGAAAATGACCCTCTAGCAGGACAAACTGTGTGCCCTTAATGCATAAAGTAAAAAAAAATTACTAAGTCCACCTACCTAGGATTTTGAAAATATCTATAAAAAAAATGAATGAATTGTATGGTTTTCAAATGGAAAGGCAAAAATCAAGCTTGACCTGTTTGACCATCTAGTTATCATAAGTGACATCATTTTGAAATATTAGAGAGCATATAAGTACACACACGTTTGTTCAGCAGGGGTGGGTAGGCAGAAATCATGAAGTCAAACAAGGAAGAGATACGTTTATGAGACTTAAACCTTATAAAATATGAAACCATAGTATCTTGTGGTCACTCCAATAACTTTCTAGGCTCCCACTTTCAAACTGTTGTTGTCTTGTCATATAGGCATGGTCAATGGAAGAATGATTGTCTGTGGTTTCATCGATATGAGCTTGGCCTAAATTAAGTGCATGCATAGTACTCTGAAGTTTTTTCAACTGCGTAGTTTGTTTGAATTGGTCAATATTGATATCTCCAAGAAGAACTGTGTAATGATTGGGTGTCACAACAGAATGTATTGTATCACAAATGCTGTCCACATTGGTTGATGGATGACAGTATATTGATGTCAGACAATAGTGTTTTTCAGATAATGACACTATCAACTGTATTCCCTCTATCCCTTCTTCCTCAATGAATTCTATTGAATCAACCTGTAGTCCTTCTTTTACATATGCAAAGATGCCACAATGAGGTCTGTGTAAATGTATTGCATGTGGGTAAAAGTCAATGAGATTAAAACCATTCAACATATAATGATCTAATGAATCTGACTTTTTAGCCCAAGTTTCTTGTATAAATATTACATCATTCTGATATATACGATCATCATTTCTATAGTCGTCTATGTGTTTGTGTAATGATCTTGCATTATGGCATAAGATAGCAAGTTTTGGCTTTGCAAGTGGCAATTGACTGTAAACAATCTGTTTCTCATTTCTAAGTCGGGATATCTCAATTTTGACATTCTTGTCAATTGTGATCTTGTGCTTGTTGAAGTCGAGAAGATGGAGACCCTGTAGTGAGGTAACTCGACTTAATGCCACATATACCATGTGACTTTGGATGCGTCCTTTGAAGGAAACAGCAGCATTAGAAAGTGAAATTCCTTGACATTTGTGTACTGTTGTTGCTGCAGCTGGTTTCAATGGGAACTGTTTGCGAACGATTTGAACATTTTTGTATTTTCCTACTTGAAATTGTCCGGTTATGAAATGTATTGGTGTCCAATTAGGACTAATAGTTCCTTTGTATAGTGATTTGCTTTTTTTCCTTTGTGTCGCACCAATGTCTTTGTCCAGAAAAACAACCCACAAAAGTATCGGTTTATTGTCAATATGCACAAGTTGGCAGGAAGCTCCATTGGTTAGACCATCTTTAATATCTACATTTTGAATCATCATGTAGTTTGCAGAAACTTTCAAAGGTAATTCTGAGAGCAAGTTTTGAGTTTTTTGTGGTGGAAGAGTCTTAGATATGTTTAATATAGAGTCTCTGACATTTGTTGTTACATCTCCAATTACATAATCAGAGGCCTGAGCAACATATAAATGACCCTCTATCTTTGATAATGAATATACATTGTGCTCATCAACAAGTGCATTGGAACTGAACAAATGTATGTAATTGTCTATATTAGATTCCCTAGGTGATGAAACAAGTCTTGTGGATAATGTAAGAATGTCATTTTCTGTTTGTATCCCTTCTCGGACTCTATTGAGTATATGTGCAAATTGAGCATCATCTCTCTGACGCATAACAGTCTTCAGTTCATAAAATGTAACCAAATCTTGCCAAAAATTAGTTGCTAGTTGTCCATAATCTGCTGTTGACAATGAAAAAATCCACTGACCTAGAACAGGGCGTAACTGAAAAAGATCACCAACTAAAAGCAGTGATATACCACCAAAGGGCTCTTTTGATCCAAAGATATCTTGGAGTCGGTTACTAAGGAAATTTAACATTTGAATGCCAACCATGGACACCTCATCTATAATAAGGACTTTTAACTTAGCAAAATGACATCTCAGAGTGTTCAAAGTGCTGTGGTCTAATGGTATACAAGTTTTCAAAGACTGGCTAGCAGGAATGTGGAAAATCGAATGCAGCGTATTACCTTTAATGTTGTATGCAGCTTTGCCTGTTGGCGCTCCTATAACTACCTTTATCTCATCTGGATTTTCACCTGCAGTGTCAAAATATCGCAATAAGGCTTGATAAATAGCTTTCAACACATGACTTTTACCCACCCCTGCTCCACCGGATAAGAAAACATAATAGGGTTCATCATTTGTTTTAGTTGTATTCAGAATGTAGTAAAAGAAACATTTTTGCTCTGGATTTAAAGAACGAACTAGTTCCAAATATTCTTGGTCTGATAGCTTATTTGCTATAACAATTTCAGTGGCTTTTTTTGCACTATTAGAACACCCAATATCTTGTCCTATGTCATAATGTGTACAGGAACTATCTGCAGGCTGGAGTATAGATTCCATGTCTTGTCTGTGTTGTTCTGAATCATCCTCTGTTTGTCTTGCATTTGGAGCAATATCATCTATTTCATCATTGACTATCTGTTTGTTGGCATCTTCGAAAATTTCTTCAATGCTTTCATCTGAGGTAAAGGCGTCAAACATTGCCTTAAATGAAATAATGTGAGCTTCATGTATTTTAAACTCATCTTCATAAGTGGCACTTTGTCCTTTGAGAGCATTTTCCTCTCTCCATGGAAAAAAGAGCATTAATTGCTCTCGATAGTATAACTCTGGATCTTTTTTAAGACTATATCTCACTGAACGTATTACCTTTGGGACCCTTCTCTTGACCAGCCAACTTCCATCAGGCAAATGAATTTTCATACCTGCAACTATCTCCTCCACATTATTGTCTACTCCATCTATTTGATCAACTGTGTCAGAGATACCTTTTTTCCTGTCAACTTGTTTTTCAAAAGAAGATGCAAATTGTGACAATATAATATTTTCCATCGAAGGTGGACGTTCTGAGTACCTATCAAGGAGTCCAGCACAAATTACTTCTGTAGATTCATCAGGGAGTGTTTTGAGCACAGATGCTGGCTTCAAAATACCAATACGCTTCTCTGGTGTAGAGGTGTTAATGAAAATGACATCTCTAGAACTCTGTGTCAAAGGAAGTTGGAGCAGCAGATATATTGCTTCTTGTGCAGAAACTTCACAGTGATTCAAGAACTTGTTAGAAATAACTCTCATTTTCTCCCTTACACTGAAGTTTCCTCTTTTCACTTCATCCACTGCATTTTGCAAAAGCATACTCATACCTCTTTGAGATTTCATAATATAGCTAGCTATATATATGCACACAGCATACGGGTCAATAACAAACTGGAGATCTGTGTTTGCTTGCCATATTCTTAATACTTGAAGATTGTAAGAGTTAATTCTGACATCATTCACAGCTCTCTTCAAGAACACCTTTTTCTTTGACAATGATGAACGAATAGCATCTATATACTGTTGGTTATTTAATTTACATTTAGTAAGGAAAGTTTGAAAGGTCATATCCTCATCACCTGTCAGGGTTTCTAATACTATACTAATTTTTTTGTAATTGCCCTTATGCTTGAGAATTTCTGTTTTTGAATGATCTGCAGGAAATGGTTCTAAAATCAAGGTTTCTGCCATGGGAGGAATAGGAAATCCAAAGCGACATACACGCTTGCCTTTCTTTTTGCATGATTTGGAATGTCGATGTTTTTGCAATTTTACAAACTGTTGATCTTCTTCTGAGACATTAGAACTAGAAATTATGTGTGCGTCTATAAATTCAAGGATATCACTCATTTGGCTAGATCCATATATTGGTGAATTTTAAATCCAAAACAAGCAATGCAAGTGTGGAGAGCCTCGCTGTTGAAACTCCACTCTTATGTAATAGTCCTGTAATTCTCCTAATGGGGAGTTTTTACATTTCAAAATATTGTTTAGAAATATCTGAGTTCTATAGTGAAAGTGTCTGGCACATGTTGTTGGGTGCTTTTGAATCAATTCACATCTCTGCATCCAATTCATTGCAATAGTTTCTTCCACAGAAATGTCCCGTTTATATTCTTTCTTAGCTAAGATACATAGTAAGTCTAACCATTGAGTCTCAGCTGCTGAAAAAGTAGCAAAGAAAGTTGGCAGGCCTAGCTGTCTCAATATTGCAAATAATTCCTTCTGCTTGTTTTGATAATAAGGTGGTGATGACCTTAGAGTCTTTAAAAATGTAAATCCCTGGTCATTTTGAAGTAAACTGTTTATATTTTCAGATGATTTCAATTGTCCAGCTGTATATGAATTATTGTTAGTTTTACGTAAAGCAGTAGTTGTAATGTCTTTGACTTGTAATGTTTGAAGTTTCTTAAGTTTAAAGAAAATATTGGGTACAGATGTTGAAAATCTAGTGTCTGCACTCCTCAACTCTGCCTTGCAGATTGTGCTGAAAGTTACTGGAATTGTTCTCTGATAATTTTCAATTCTTTTTTGTCCAGCAAATAGCACAGGGAATGACTTTTCCTCTGCATATTTGTCAAGGAATAAGCTTAGAGGATGGTTTTTTTCACCAGGTGCAATTTGTAAGGCATGCCTACCATCATCTGTGAAGTCTAAATTTTGTAGTAAAGTGTCCTTGTTCCCTGAACCTGACACTTCTTCATCAGATTGTTCTACCCAGTTATCATCATTTTCATCTGAGATCAATTTATTCTTTTCTTGGTTCTGTTTACTGTGTGGTAAAGTATTGCCTTGTGCTCTTTGATTTTTTGCAGACTGCATTTGCACTAATTCTTCATGGCTTTCGATCACTTAAATGTCAGTTTCTGATGCAAAGTTGATGATATTTGTATTTTCTGATGTCCAAGAGGTATCCAATTGTATTGCTTCCTCTTGATATAATGGACTATTTCCAATGAAATATTTAACTAATTCATAAATAACTTTTGGTCTCACAGTTTCATGGAGGATGGAGGATTTGTACTCAAGTTTTCTTTTAAATAACAGATGAATAGTAGCAGTGTCTTAAAAAAGTTAAAAAACAAAAAGAAAAAATTAAATTAAACTTTAAATCAAAAAATGGTGAAAATTATAATAAACTCTTTTCTCTTGAAGAACTTAAAACATCTCTGTCAAAAGCCCATGATACAGCTTGTGGGCCTGATAATATTAACTACCAACTGTTAAAACACTTGCCAGATTCCTCGCTGGAAGCTCTTTTGCAGCTTATGAATAACATCTGGGAATCTGGTGATTTACCATCAATCTGGAAGCTTGCAACCGTCGTGCCTATTCAAAAACCAAGTAAAGATCACACGGATCCTATTAATTATCGGCCAATTGCTCTTACCAGTTGTGTCTGTAAAACACTAGAACGGATGGTCAATGATCGCCTTGTTTGGTTCCTGGAATCCAATGGGCTTTTAGCCAATATCCAGTGTGGATTCCGCCAAGGTCGCAGTACTCTTGACCATCTTGTTCGATTCGAATCATTTGTTCGTAATGGTTTTGCGAAAAATGAACATGTAGTGTCGGTCTTTTTCGATCTAGAAAAAGCCTATGATACTACAAGGAAGTATGGTATTTTAAAAGATCTGTTTGATATGGGGTTGAAAGGCAATATGCCAAATTTTATTTCGAATTTTCTATCTAACAGACAATTTAATATTAGAGTAAATTCAACCATGTCTGATCTGTATGATCAAGAGATGGGTGTCCCTCAGGGCAGTATTTTATCTGTTACATTATTTAGTCTTAAAATCAACAGCCTTGTTGAAGTTTTAAAAAGTAATATTGAAGGTTCATTGTATGTTGATGACTTTTTAATATGTTATAGAGGCAAAAATATGAATAACATAGAAAGACAATTACAGTTATGTCTTGGAAGAATTGAAAAATGGGCCTCGGAAAATGGGTTTAAATTTTCCACTTCAAAAACTGTCGGGATGCATTTTTGTAACAAAAGGAAATTGCATCTTGATCCAGAACTCACTTTGTACGGCAACCCAATTAAAATGGTTGATGAAACCAAATTTCTTGGGTTAATTTTCGATAAAAAGTTAACCTTTCTACCCCATATCAAAATGTTAAAATCGAAATGTTTAAAAGCATTAGATATTTTAAAAGTTGTCGGCAGCACCGACTGGGGTGCTGATCGCAACATTTTACTTAATTTATATAGATCTCTAGTTAGATCTAAACTAGATTATGGCTCTATAGTGTATGACTCTGCAAGGAAGTCCTACATACAGATTCTTGATGCTGTGCATCATCAGGGTTTGCGTCTCTGTCTTGGCGCATTTAAAACCTCACCAGTTGAGAGTCTGTATGTAGAGGCTGATGAGCACTCACTCTCTGACAGACGTTTGAAGCTTGGACTTCAATATGCTGTCAAACTAAAAGCCTACTCAGATAATCCTGCCTACAGCTGTGTTTTTAATCCAATTTATGAAGATATTTTTGCAAAACATGAAAATAAAATTCCTCCGTTAGGTATACGTTTAAAACCACATTTAGCTTCTTTTGATTTAAAATCTGTTGCTCAAGTTGAAACTTGCAATTGTCCTCCATTGGAACTTCCCAAACCAAAAATGATATTTGATCTCCGTGAACACAATAAAAATAAAACAAATCCTCTTTTAATTCAGCAACACTATGCTGAAATCAAAGCCAATTACCCCAAGGGTGACTGGGGAATAGAAGTATGGTCACCATTGGTCTTCCTCCGACCGGCAGTAAAACCCGTGCTAAAGTGGGGCGTCCGTTTGGCTGTGCGGGATGTACAAATTTGCAGCCACGTCCGGTCAGAATGGGGACGTTAAATCCGATGCCTCGTGTAAAGAGAGTGCCACGCTCTTTGCATGTTAAGAACCCTTGCAACAACTCTTTGAGGGGTCCGTAGGTGACCTGTTGCAAGGCTAAATTTCTGTCCCTATCCAATATACCCTCATTTTCCGTGGCAGTCTAAATTTCTCCGACCTTAATCTCTTAATCTATTACAGAACCTACCTATTGTATTAATTGTGAACTTGTTCTCGTCCTGAATATGCATGAAATATTTGCCACTGGACGTTAAGCAACCAACAATCAATCATCAATCAATTAAAGCCAATTATTCAGATTTCTCAACTGTCTATACTGATGGATCAAAAGATGGTGACAGAGTTGCATCTGCTGCTGTCTTCAGGGACAGAGCTGCAACTCTCCGTTTGCCATCTGATGCATCGATCTTTACTGCTGAAGCAGAAGCAATAATTTTGGCTTTGAAATTTATTGCTTCTTCAGATAAATGCAAATTTATTATATGTTCTGATTCACTTTCATGCTTACAAGCTATACAAAATACTAAAATTAAAAACCCAACAATTCTCAAAATTTTATATGTAATGAGGAATTTAAAAATTCTTCTTAAAGCAATATTATTTCTATGGGTGCCGAGTCATGTTGGAATCCTTGGAAACACAGCTGTAGACCTTGAGGCAAAGAATGCCCTGGGTGACCCTTTATCTAACTGTGATATACCATATACCGATTTTAAATCTAATATTAGAGAATATGTTTTTAATATATTGAAAAATGAATGGAGTAAAAAAAATGGTAATAAATTACATGAAATTAAACCTAATTTATGTAAACCTTTCAATAATTTTATGTGCAGAAAAGATCAGTGTGTTATTTCTAGATGTCGTATTGGTCATACTAGAATAACACACGAATATCTTTTAAAAAATGAAGTAGAACCACAATGTATACCTTGTAACTGCAAGTATACTATTAAACATGTTTTAATCAATTGTATTGACTTTGCTGATATTCGTAAGAAGCATTTCAATGTCAATAATATGTATGATTTATTTAATAATGTTTCATTTACAAATATTGTTTCATTTTTAAAAGAAGTTGGAATATATTCTAAAATATAAAAATGTTATTATATTTAAAACGATTTTAAATTTTATCACGTTATCTTAATGTTCATTTTTATTTGTAAATAATCAAGTTGCTTTAATCTAGAATTTTAGTTTATTGAAGGACCTTTTGTCTGATTTTAAGAATATGCTTTAAATTGTAAAAAATATTCGAATTAGCTCCCGCGATATAGCCTTGTTGTGCTAATGCGGCGTAAAGCAACCAACAATCAATCAATCAATCAAATCTTCTAGGAAGCACAGATATAACATCAGACGGATCCATTGGTACATTAACTGTATTGCCATATATCCCAAACTGCTTTCCTGCTCCAAGTTCCTTCAGTTGCATGAACGGTATGCGCAATGCTACAGTTCTCTCCTCAGTTTGAGTTGGAGACAAGTGATGTACGTAGTCTGGTAAAGTGTTGTACTTAAATCCATTGTTGTAGGCCGTGGGTGGCATTTTTTTTCCATTATATATTTATGGCATGTTTTGCACACCCATTCACTTTCTGAAACACTTTTAGTTCCTGTAAGAGTTTGATCCAATATTTCTTGTGGAATTCCTTTCTGCATATAATGTTCTTTAGAACAGGCATAAACACTATGCTGGTAAAATGTTTGCATACAACATGAGCAAATGAAATCATCACTTCTTTTGAGCAAGTCTCTAAATATTTGAATTTGGATTTCAATGTCACTTTTCTTTTTTATCCTTGAATGTCTGTTGAGATGTGTTTCTTTTTTGTTCCTGTTATAGGTATGTCGCCATTTTTGTCTACTTGTTTTTTCCTTATCTCTAACTTCAGGTATACCTCGTCTATTTTGACGAGTTTTTCTTCTTTTAGCATTACCCTGATCTCTAACTGCAGGTAAACTGCGTCGTTTTTGACGTGTTATATTACTCCTAGCACTTTCTTGTTCTTTAACTTCAGGTATACTGCGTCGTTTTTGACGTGTTATATTACTCCTAGCACTTTCTTGTTCTTTAACTTCAGGTATACTGCGTCGTTTTTGACGTGTTATATTACTCCTAGCACTTTCTTGTTCTTTAACTTCAGGTATACTGCGTCGTTTTTGACGTGTTATATTACTCCTAGCACTTTCTTGTTCTCTAACTTCAGGTATACTGCGTCTATCTTTACGAGTTTTTTGTCTTTTAGCATTACCCTGATCTCTAACTTCAGGTATTTTGCGTCGTATTTGACGAGTTATATTTCTCATCACACTTTCTTGTTCTCTAACTTCATTCATGCTTCGTCTATGTGAACGAGTTTCATTCCTTCTAGCTTTTTCCTGATCCTTAACCTCAGTCATGCTTCGTCTATGTGAACGAGTTTCATTCCTTCTTGCATTTTCCTGATCCTTAACCTCAGGTATGTTTCGTCGTTCTTTGCGAGTTAAATTCCTCTTCGCATTTTCTGTCTGTCTATTCTGAGGACACTGCCTTTTTTTCGTCTAGATAAATTGTTTAGTTCTTGTTGTGTAAGTCCTTGAAGAGAGGCATTTAGATTTTTAGAATGTTTTGGACTGTATAAACTTTTCTTATGGATATTTCTCATGTCTTGATCATTTAAATATTCACAGAACCAATTCAGTTCTTTGGTTCTAGCAGGTTCTGTAGGAATATCTGTAGCAGAAGTGGTCGCAAACAAATTAGTATCCTGAATTTTTCTCTTTTTATGAAAAGATAAACAAAAAACTCTTGTGATTCATTTAGTTGAGGGAACTGTAATGATAGACAATATATAGTACAACATAATTTTGTATACCCCGTCTATTTTTTTCTTTTTTTTCTTGTCGCATTAATTCTTTTGTTCATTTGTTTTATTAGTTTTTCTCTCTTTTTTTACTGCAGTATCTTTTCTGTCTTTTTGCCAATAAAGGGACCAGAGTAACAGACTATTATTGGTCATATTGTATTATATATGTTTATTATTACAAATTGCCTACTTCATTTGCTTTAATATTATATCAATCAACTAAATCAAAATCAATCATATTATGTACTTTGTTTAACCTATTTTAATTTACTTTACATTATGTTTGAAAATTATATTGTAATTATTCTGCTCATTTTGGGCGCCGTGATTGGCAAATAAAATATTTGTTTGTTTGTTTGTTTGTCTTTTTGCCACTGTAATTCCAGGTTTAAATTGTATATAAATTGTACTAACCTTTTGACTGTCAATTTTAGAAGTTGTTGGCTGTTGAATTTGTGAGTTGGGATTGGCCACAGCAAATAGTTATTGAGATGCTGGTCTTGGAATGTCAGTATCCTGATTTTTTCTCTTTTTCTGAAGAGATAAACAAAAAAATCTTGTGATTCATTTAGTTGAGGGAACTGTAATGATAGACAATATATAGTACAACATAATTTTGTATACCCCGTCTATTTTTTTCTTTTTTTTTCTTGTCGCATTTATTCTTTTGTTCTTTTGTTTTATTAGTTTTTCTCTCTTTTTTTACTGCAGTATCTTTTCTGTCTTTTTGCCACTGTAAGTCCTGGTTTAAATTGTATATGAACTGTACTAACCTTTTGACTGTCAATTTTAGAAGTTGTTGGCTGTTGAATTTGTGAGTTGGGATAGGCCACAGTAAATAGTTGTTGAGATGCTGGTCTTGGAATGTCTTTGGATTCCTCTGTACCTAGTTTCTGTGAAAAGTGAAGAAAAAATATAGCCTAAGCCAGATACAATGTCACATGATTAAGTATTATTAGTGAAAAATAAGAGAGAAAAAAATAGCCTAATGCCAGATGCAATGTCACAAGAATAAATATAATTAGTTTGTCAGTTTAAAGAGAGAGAATTTGATTTTGATAAACAATTTCTGAATTAATAAAATTGAAAATGGAAATGGGGAATGTGTCAAAGAGACAACAACCGGACTATAGAGCAGACAACAGCAGAAGGTCACCAACAGGTCTTCAATGCAGCGAGGAATTCTCGCACCCGGAGGCGTCCTTCAGCTGGCCCCTAAACAAATATATATATGCCCTATACTATATATATAATACATACATGACGTTCAAGCCTCTTCCGTAGCTTGTCTTCCCTATTCTTCTGACTGGGTGATTTTTTGTTCTGCTTAGGCATTTTGATGTGTTTCAATGTTGCATATCTAAAAAAAAAAAAAAAACTTTATTACTTAAATTATACATAAGACAGTGAAAATAAATACAATTTAAATGTTAAATAAAATTTCTGTCCAAACAGTATACAAGAAAAAAAGATAATGATGATTCATAAGAAACATCAGATTTACATATATATGCATATACAACAATTAAATTAGTACAAAAAGTTTGTGATAATCAATTATTGTGAGTCTGTATTGGATGGTGGTTGTGCAGCAGCTGAATTATTTAAATCATCCATGTCTTCATCAAACGACATTGCATGAAGAACTTCCTGGCTAGAATCAAGGTCTCTATTCAACTTTTTGCATTCATCTTGTGCCTCATATTGGTCACGTCTTGCCTGAGAAATTTGTTTCCTTAAACTTAGGTTTTCATTCCTCAAACCCTCAATTTTCTTTTGAGCCTCCTTTAACTCTTCATCAGTTTTAGTTAAATTGGTTTTAACTGAATCAGCGTTATGATTTACATCGTCCACCAAAGTTGTGATTATCTGTCAAATCACTGACAGTATTCATATGCTCTTCTGAAACTTTCCCATTTTTCTTTACTTTGAAAAGCATGCCTACTATTTGCAGTGATACCCCTTTTGCTTTGGTGGCAGACTTTTTTTTTTAATATTATTCACCCTTTCCATTATCTGAATAAAGAAAAATGAATTAAAGTAATTTTATTTGAGTGCAACAACCCTGCTGTGATAGGGCCATAGGGGGCATACAAATTGCCTTATATAACTATAAACTACAAGAACCCTGAATTGCTCACATGGGAAATCACTATATTCAGGCATTGTAATAATTAATATTTTCTTATTCAATGTCTTTTAAGTGCCATTATTACATGGTTTGATTCAGAACTTGGTTGAAATTGACAAATCAGTTTAGGAAAGGAGATATAAATGTGAAATATAAACAGATGGATGTATACAAATGAACAAACATAACACAGAGTCAAAGTGATGAAAAAGGCTTATACTAGTGATTGGCTAGGTGAGCTAAAATAACCAGCATCTGATGCCATGAAAAACCAGCTCACTAGAGCCATTAAAGTGTGTGTAATTTGCAGACTAATCCCTTCAGTATCTGCATTTGTAGAGGAATATACATCTGTATAACTCCAGTTATTATGATCCACTGTATAAAAGAAATAAACCATTATATTTGTCCATTTGCAGCAGGAACAATCTACATCTGTCAAGCTAATGTAATCAACAGTGTTACATTTATTAAAATTCAGAACCAGAATTTAACATATTTTATAATGATTATGCCAAGTGCATGACAATACATGTATTGCAAACAAAATATGTGAAAGTGCTAAATGAGAAACAGTATACATGTTCATATGTTACAATAAAATTTAAAGTATGATGATGGTTGAAATAAAGCATGGTTGGATGATATAAGCTTGACAGGTGAAGTGATGTCATTCATTTCTAAACAGGTAAGAAATTAAAAAAAATGTTAAGACATATAAAGACATATAAAGCATGGTTAATTTGGCCAGTGATGCACATTCTAATAAAATAATACTATATATATAGCTATTTCTAACAAAGCTGAAGTAAAGTTAACATTACAATTTCTTAATTTTTTTTTATATATGAATGTGAAGGTGAATCAGTGTTACCAGCACCTGACCACGAGGAGGATCTAAATATGCAATACAATTAAAACTACATATTGAGACTTAACCATGCAATGTGATACCTGGCACATGTGATACCTGGCACATGTGATACCTGGCACATGTGATAGCATTGTATATAACATTTATGCATGCAAGTGTAAATAAAATAGTGAATAGTGACTATAGTTATTTATATATCTGATGAAATTTGAATATTAAGCAGGAAAGAAGGCAAAGTATCACAGTCAGTAAAGCCTGAGATTTAATGTTTAAGGCCAAAATCCATCAGTCATGCAGAAATACACACAATTACCATTGAAGGAAATTTGTTTAAATCTCAAACTGTACAAGGTGCCACGATGGAGATTGCAAGCACAGTAAAAAGAAAATAAAAAAATAGTATTACCTTTATCAATCATAGAATGCTTTTAAAGGTAATGAATCCCATTTCTGTTGTATAATCTGCCAATAATACTCGGGTAACACAATTTTTCAATTTTTCAAGAACCGAAACTTCTGAATGGTACAAGTCAAAATCGTGATTATTGAACTTGACCTCCATTTTGTTGTCAGTAACAACATATTAAAATTTAAAAAGGTTTGGTTGAACAGTTCATGAGTAAATGCACGGACACGACATTTTTAAACTTTCAAGAACCGTAACTCCTGAAGGGTAAAAGTCAAAATCGTCATTATTGAACTTGACCTCCATTTTGTTGTCAGTAACAACATATTAAAATTTAAAAAGGTTTGGTTGAACAGTTCATGAGTAAATGCACGGACACGACATTTTTTAAACTTTCAAGAACCGTAACTCCTGAACGGTAAAAGTCAAAATCGTCATTATTGAACTTGACCTCCATTTTGTTGTCAGTAACAACATATTAAAATTTAAAAAGGTTTGGTTGAACGGTTCATGAGTAAATGCAC
The DNA here is from genome assembly GCF_021869535.1 of Mytilus californianus. Classification (NCBI taxonomy): domain Eukaryota; kingdom Metazoa; phylum Mollusca; class Bivalvia; order Mytilida; family Mytilidae; genus Mytilus; species Mytilus californianus. Next base: position 2,525,771 of record NW_026262682.1, read on the forward strand.
AGACACGACATTTTTTAAACTTTCAAGAACCGTAACTCCTGAACGGTAAAAGTCAAAATCGTCATTATTAAACTTGACCTCCATTTTGTTGTCAGTAACAACATATTAAAATTTTAAAAGGTTTGGTTGAATGGTTCATGAGTAAATGCACGGACAACATTTGGTTGCCGCCCGCCCGCCCGCCGTACATCCCCAAATCAATAACCGACATTTTTGACACAAAAATCCGGTTAAAAATGAAATAAGTATAATAGTGCGTATTTTTCGTTTTCAAGTCAGTACTTTTAACCTTTGTCTAGAAATCTATTTACGATTACGTGTTATAATGGCAGCCGAAAATGTTCAATTTAGTCAAATTGTTACTTCCACTGGTAGAACGGCATACAAAACTCAATTCGGGAGAGGGAAAGTGCTTACCTATAAAAAAAAAAGTCCGCTAGAGGACTCTTTTATTTAGACTTGGCTGCGTCAAATGGATCTATGAAGCTGAATTTAGGGCTGGACGAGCTGGATGATCTGTTTACACTGAGGGGGCACCTAGAGTCCCTAACGGCATACTTTCCACAGGTAAGACTATTTTCTTTCTTTTTGTTTTTACACGAGGTTCACATGTAGGAGTTTTCTTTAAAAACCGAGGAAATTAAAGATTATACCCTTTGAGGTGTTTTTATTTTCTCTGTTTGTATGCGCTTACCGTAAACAACAGGAAGGTTTTAAGTATTGTCTATTACCGTTTATCTTTCTGTTTATCTATCTACCTCGCTTTTGTTAGGGGAGATATCGGTGTTCACATTTGCCTTTTATTTTAACTAATTTAATGCAACAATTGAATAACATAAAACGAAGATGTGGTATGATTGTTAATAAGATTAACTCTTCACAAGAGAACAAATGATACAGAAATTGTCAACTTTTGGTCACCTTGCGACCATCAACAATAAGGAAAACCCATACCTCATAGTCAGCTATAAATAGCTTCAAAATGATGAATGTAAAACAAACATCCGAGGGGAGAAAAAAGATAACAACCTAATTTATGTACAAAATAATGAACGAAAAACAATATGCACACCACCAACACCTCTCGCAAGTATAAAACTTTCTTCATATCATTTGAGTTTGAGTTTTATTTTATTTTTCATGTTTTAGCCGCTCTCCCAGCCACATGAGCAGGTTGTGCCTAAAGAAAATGTAGCGCCGGTTTATGCACCGCCACCACCACCAACACCTTCCGTAAGTATACATTTATTAATGTAGAGTTTAAATATGTTCAAGAATCATGATTGATTGTTGGTTGCTTAACGTCCAGTGGCAAATATTTCATACATGTTCAGGGTGAGAACAAGTTAACAATACATACAATAGGTAAGTCTTGCAATAGAGGGTGGGTTTTTTTTTTCTTCTCAAGAATCACCATGTATTCTTAACTTAAATGCGAACAAAGCAATACTTGTTTTTTAAGTATAGAATTGAACTTGCAAACAACCTTTTGTTCTTAAAAAAAAAGATAAGCAACACTGAAAGTATTTCATTTCTCTCTGGTTTATTTATTTAAATATTTCATTTTTATTATTGCAGGCACCTCTAACAATAATATATGAAAACGAGACGTCAACTACCACTCCACTTCAAACTATAACAGACCCGATGTGGAGCAAAGGAAATATGATTCCGGTGAGGGTGGCCGCAAAGAGACCGGTACGTGAAGAATTACACCCACAGTGGTCTGGGAAGAATACAAAATATGAACAGATTTCCCCTGTGAAAAACAATTTATATGATCTCTCTGAGGAGGAAATGGGAGCCTTTTTCCAATCGATGTGATGATGCTCAATGTGGTGTGACTTTCATTCAATGTGGTGTTTATAGGAATAACATTTATAAATTTCATTACGGACATATATGCAAACAGACTGACACGGTTAGTTTTTTTTTTTAAATATTTAATAAATACTATCACTAATATGTGTCTATCTTATAATGTCCATAGGCATAGCTTTCAATTGGGTTCTTCCAGTAACGTTTATCATCAAAACTACACAGTCCTTTTTTCACAACGGTATCCATGAAAGTTCATGATTTTTGCTTCTAATGCACGTCATTGAATTGGTGGTCGTAGTTTCTTCATTCAAATATTTCTTATACATTTCATGTCCGAGAGACCCCAAGGGTGACTGGGGAATAGAAGTATGGTCACCATTGGTCTTCCTCCGACCGGCAGTAAAACCCGTGCTAAAGTGGGGCGTCCGTTTGGCTGTGCGGGATGTACAAATTTGCAGCCACGTCCGGTCAGAATGGGGACGTTAAATCCGATGCCTCGTGTAAAGAGAGTGCCACGCTCTTTGCACGTTAAGAACCCTTGCAACAACTCTTTGAGGGGTCCGTAGGTGACCTGTTGCAAGGCTAAATTTTTGTCCCTATCCAATATACCCTCATTTCCCGTGGCAGTCCAAATTTCTCCGACCTTAATCCCTTCATCTATTACAGAACCTACCTATTGTATTTATTGTGAACTTGTTCTCGTCCTGAATATGCATGAAATATTTGCCACTGGACGTTAAGCAACCAACAATCAATCAATCAATCAATCAATCATGTCGGAGAGTCTGTTTTATTTCAGTTTTTGAAATGCCTTTCGCCACTTTTTTTTCCTTTTCGCATGTGATACCTTCTGTAGAGGTCTGGTTATACAAAAGGCTGTACATTTTAGGTCTCAAGCCAACGAATTCTTTTAAAGGAACACCTGAAAAGATTTTTTGAGGCACATGAGAAAGACAATATTTAATAATAATTTAACAGAAAATTCAAAGAAAAAAGGAAAATTTAAAAGAAAAATAAAATAAAAAAGGGAAATTTAAAAGAAATTTCACAAGAAAAAGGAAAATTTAACAGAAAATTCACATGAAAAAGGAAAATTTCACAGAAAAATAAAATAAAAAAGGAAAATTTAAAAGAAAATTCAAAAGAAAAAGGAAAATTTAACAGAAAATTCACATGAAAAACGAAAATTTAACAGAAATTTCACAAGAAAAAGGAAAATTTAACAGAAAATTCAAAAGAAAAAGGAAAATTTAAAAGAAAATTCAAAAGAAAAAGGAAAATTTAAAAGAAAATTCAAAAGAAAAAGGAAAATTTAAAAGAAAATTCAAAAGAAAAAGGAAAATTTAAAAGAAAATTCACAAGAAAAAGGAAAATTTGAAAGAAAATTTATGTTAAAACTTCAGAGAGAGAGAAAAAAAAATTTTTGTTTGAAAGAACTCACCACCAAGCTCATCTTTAAATTTCCCAACGACTTTCTTATATTTGCTGGAAAAGAGATGTTTCGTTTTGTTGAATGAGCCGTAGTTGGAGGTATCGAATAGGTCTTTGATAGGTTTCATGTCTTCATATACATCATCAGTCAGAATCTCATAACACAACGAATCTAAAATGAATTCAGAAATGTTAGCACAATACCAAAGAGGAATCTCTTCCTTTATTCTACTTATACAAAGGAGAAAACAATGAGAAATATTAGAAATTTAAAGAAACAATGGCTTTTATTTTAACAAACCAAAAAAAAAAAAATATCATACCTGTATCTGTAAACAGCAAGTTGATCTTGTCACCGTACTGAGGCTTCATCACCTTGTAATGAAATTCATACATCAGTCTCTTTGAAAGGTCTAAAATAGCTTGTCCGGCATAGATGGGTTTATTGAGAGTTAGGTTGATCTGTTGGTTGTGTACTCCAACGAGGTCTTCATTGAAAATTTGGCAGCATAGAAACGACGGCTGAGCTACTAACTTTTTTAGTTTTTCTTCCGAGGCTGAATTGATAAGTCTTAGATTCATCCTAGCACGCAAATTTTCCATACATTTACCAAGAACACTGAAAAAGTAGGAATACTTTTAGATAAGTACTAGAAGCTGACACAAAAACCACAAAACATAATTAAATCAATGTGGGTAATGCGACAATGAGACAACAAGCAAACTCGAGATCCTGACAACACTTTAAAATCTTACACATTTAAAAATAACATAGATATAGGAAGATGTGGTGTGAGTGCCAATGAGACAACTCTCCATTCAAATAACAATTTAAAAAAAAGTAAACCATAATAGGTCAATGAACGGCCTTCAACACGGAGCCTTGGCTCACACCGAACAACAAGCTATAAAGAGCCCCAAAAGTGTAAAACCATTCAAACGGGAAAACCAACGGTCTAATCTATATAAAAAAAAAAAACGAGAAACATACCTATTACACATCAGTTTGAAAAAGTCCTTCTCAAAGTCGTTGTTTGCCTGTTTTCTCATTTTGGTGTTGAATTCTATGTAGGTTTCAAGCCATGCCTTTTGTTGAAATCTTTATACTCTATGTATTTTAGTTATTTTCATTCCAAGTTCTGTATAAAGTTGTAAATTTTGATAATGCACCACATAGTTTGTCTTTTTCTTCAGACTTGGAATTAATTTTCGGGTTTTAATCCTAGGTTTCACTTTTTCCACACCATTTGCATTCTTCACAGAATTTAACTTTCCCCATAAATCAGTACTGTATTTCGATAGATCTTTGTCTTCAATAAGTAGATGTTCGGGTGCCAGAGGATAATCGTTATGTTTGTTTTGGAGATGTTCAGGATATTCTATGTCTACTTCTAAAATGTAGCCTTCTTTTGCGTCTGACTCGACTTTCTGTAACTCAAAATGACTAATTTCATCTTCATTTAAAAAATTGAAAAAACCATAAGGCAATGGTTGAGACATTGCCCAACCGTACAAATTGTTAGCATCTAGATACATGATGTGTTTTTCACATCTGATTCATTAAAGTCGTCAACATATTGATGATTAGCTCGACTGTATTTTTTGGTAACCATACTGACCCCACCTCGTGTTCCAAGCTCTATCATGTTGTACATGAGGGGATCAGTAATTAAATCCAGGCAGACACCGCTCATTTTCAATGCTGCTTGCCATTCCAAAACCTGGACTCGTGAAAAAGTGACTGGCATCCAACTTGTAATATTCAAGAGTCATGTCACGGAATCGTTCGAAAACATCTGCTAAGAGTAGCGTATCTGTTAATGCATACAAATTGTGAAAATCCCCCAAGGTTTTCATATTGAACGTGTTCCAGACCTTTTGAGGGTGTTCATACTTTTCATCAGAAATAGCTTCTTTGGTTAAGGAATTATAAAAAGCTGCTTTTGAAGGGAGAGCTGTCTCTTGAAATCTTTCAGAACAATTCACATAATCATAACAGTATTCGTTTTTCTGTAGCAAAAGTTTAGCGTGTTCGTCATTGGGGAAAGCTTTTCGAAATTGTTTGAAATTTTTAAAACCGTCTGCCGCTAAATTAGCAATTAACGTCTCAAAAGAGCTACTCATGCATTGGTATGTGTCTAAAAACCTCAGTTGTCCAACAGAAAAGGACACATATTTCTCCATATTGTTTGGTATACATGTTAATTTTTTGTCCTTGAATTTACCAGCTTCCGACAGCAAAAGGTGTGCATCAAAGTTCCGCAAATTATGAAAATAGACCGGAATGAAATTTGGATTTTTGAACATCAAGTTGCATCTCTGACAGGCTGCCCCTCTGTAATTGCTATACTTTGGTGATTCGTTATCTTCGTTTATACCTAAATGGTCGTGGTCACGAACTTTGATTATTTTGCCTGAAAATGGTTGATTGCATACATAACAGTTTGTAGCATTTTGAAATTGCGTTTCGGTTTCCACACTCATAATTAACTCCTCATAAATGTTCCTCAATATATCATCTATGTATTCTTCCTCTGTAAATATATTTTCAAAAAAGTGTTCGACTGCGTTCTCTCCTCTGTACACAACGGCTGGCTTGGAATATCTATCATTTGAACTGACCACAACGTAGGAGTAACCACATGGAACAAATTTTGTTTTATGTGTTGTTGACGATTGATTTGGGTCTGGTTGACAAGTATCCATCTTTTTTGCAAAGCATTCAAAGTCTGCATAGATGACAAAAGGAACACGCATTTGTTTATGAAAGTCTCTAAATTCTAAAATGGCTTCTCCTTCTTTTGGATAAGTCACTTTTTGAAAATCAAACTAATTACAATATAGTCTGTGTTCATTTAATAAGTCTTGTCTTATGAATCCGTGAAGACATCTTCTACAGTAAAACCGTTTGGTGTGAAATTTAGTCATTGATCCAAGGAAACGATCTAAATTTTTGATCCAACAGTAGTGAGTTTCCCCGTTCTGTGATAAATACAATAAATCGATCTCCCTATCTACATTTTCTAACTTTGTTTAATATAGTGGGAACACTTCTTCGTTTTCAAAGCCAAAAACATTGATTGAAATATTGTTTTGGTTTCTTAAATTTCTCCATTTTTGTTAAAGACACAGGATATTCAATATCGTTCATGTTCAATTCATTTTCGTGTGCCGTATAATGTGACTTCCGATATGGATTATATTCCATCGGATGTAGGGCTGCCAGTACAGACCATAGGAAACACTTTTGGTCATCATTTCTAATGTTGATAATTCCACCAGTGGCCTTAATTTTGTAATTTGAACCAGCTATGGGTGAGTATGGTAAATTATGTACTTCGAGGCATATAACTTTATTCAATATCCAGTTAGATCCCTTGATGATAAATTCTTCCATTACTCTGTTAATCGTTTGGAAAGCTTCATTTAAATTATGATCATTACTCTCATTCTGAAGAGATATGTAACTTTTGCTGCGGAAATGTGGGTGAGCCTTTTCTTGTTGTCCATCATCAATATCTCGAACCATCTCCACTCGAGCATTTACAACCATTTGACATTTTTTTGTTTCTTTTGCCGAGATACTATTATTTCTTCAACATCAGTTTTCGTATTAGCCAAAAAACGTAATAAATCATATTTTTCATCACCAATAGGCATAAGGTCTACACGATTCACTGATTTGTTAATGGCGCTTTACTTAAAACGAAACCGTTTACGTTTTATCTGACTGACAACTGGCTCCTCCGTTTTAGGCATTCTAACTCCTGTTTGGTTTAACGGATGATGGTTGGCAACATGGGTGAATAAAGAATCAACATCATCAAAGGAGACATCACAGCGTCTACATGTAAGTTGCTTAGATAATTGTTTATCTCGTTTGTTTATTGTGTGCTGTCCAGAAAACTTATTACCATGTTTGACTAAATTATGTTTTTGCGTAAACGATTTCCCACACGCTAAACACTGAATTCTGTTAAAATGTGAATTCATATGTCTGTTAAAATTTCTGTTGTATCTGAAAGTTTTATCACAAATATCACAATTTAACTTTGGTCTTTTGACATCAACATTTTCAGCACATGATTTCTTACGTTTGAGTTTATTCTCAACCTCTATGGCTGCCTTCACCAACATACCATCATCAGATTCGTCAAAATGTAAATCATTGGTATGAACACCGCGGTGAGCCATGCTTTTCACTTTACACAAAATGATAACAACTACCTAATTTCCTCAATTTAAATACACGTGACGATGTCACATGACATCTAAATTCGAAACGATAACCATTTCATCTTTGGTTTTTGTTTACTTTTCTCTTGCAGCATTGTTTTAAGGGGCATAGCGATATATGGTTTACTTTCCGCGTGTTGTATAATTTTTCTCTTTTTGTTTGACTTCTTCAATTTTTCAGGTTGAAAGTCCTCTACTAACTGTTTACTTTCCAAGTCATCGATATTTTCTGGTTTATCTTTCGGCTGATCTTGATCTCGATTTTCTCTTTTTTCCGGCAATGTCTCTGGATTTTTTAATTGTTCGTACCTCAGTTTAGGAATCAGAATCAGTTCGCGAGACATAACGGAGATATGTCTTTAGGAAAATAGGAAGCAGTCTACTTATTTTTAATAAATATAATTTTCTCTGTTTATATGCTGCTCCTTTGGAAACAATTTTACGTATGAGCTTCTTTTTCTTGGCCAGCAAAGTTTTATCAACACTTGAAATGGAGCAAACTCCTTGCATCACGTTGTATAGTATTTCAACCAACCATTCCAACTGTTCCTTGCTTAGTGATTTAATCGCTTGAGAAATTTGTTTTGCAGTAGCATTCAAAAGAAAATTTGCTAAATAGTCCTTCATTCTGCAGAGTGATATACGATAGGTGTCTGTCCAACTCCACGATCTGTTGTCAACTGATATGTTTTGTCTGTATGTGGATTTAAATCAATAATTAATGGGCGATAGGCTACAGATGTCGCCTTCTTGTATGCATCTAAAAAGTATTTAGACTGTCCGGGAAAAATCTGCCTACCAAGAGTTTGAATTTGTAACTGATCTCTATAATTCCGAAATAAAACAAAGTAATGGCAATTGAGGGAGGCTGTTCTCATGGCTTTGCCTTTACAATACAAGTTATGTAGAATCTGAATCAAAGTGATTGAATAATGGTGAATTCCTACAGTTAAGAGATGAACCAGTTCTTTACTATCTGCAGATTCCACCATCAGGTCATCTAAAACAAGAACCTTATGCCCTTGTAAAGTCCCCCATTCTGATAAAACATCCATATGGGGGAAACCTTGAAAAAATTCAATGTTTGGTATTGCTGATTTCATTTCATCGATAACTGACTGCCAAATACTGTAACAGTAAATCTGTAGTCTTTTCTCGTTTGATTGTATGTATGCGTTATTCCGCATGAATTTGTTAAAATAAACAGTGAGTTCTTTTTCTGAATACCCAAAAGAGTCAAATACTTCAAGACTGTTCTTTTTATTACAGAAAAATGCTACCCAATGTCTTCCTGGTAAGCCTGCGACATCTGTATTGGCTATCACACCCATTCCTGGTAGTAGGTGAACTTGAGACAGTTCATCAGATGAGAATACACCAAGAACAGATCGTTGTAAGTCAACGTCTGAAACAATGGCACACTTGAGCTGGTAAGCATTCATTCTAAAATGATGTTTCTTTCTAAATTTATTTCAAAATAAGCTGGAAACTCCGCATACACAACACACGTGGACGCTTTCGGCAGTGGTGCATTGAAATTGACTTCTAGAGAACAATTCCTTGTTTCACTAAGTTTAAGTACTGTCCCTCGTCGCTGAAATTTGGTTCTATTTCAAAACAATATAAAGCATTTCCTCCTGCTATATCATTTCTACTCAACTGATTTCCACTGTCTCTCATCCACTTGTTAGTCACTTCAAACATACTATTAAAAGCAGGTAGTATAGTTCGACTCGTGGCTCCATAGTTTAACTGCAAAATATTCCCACCTACAGGAACTTCCCACCTACAGGAACTTGGTTCAGTTTGAGCGTTATTTGACTAAGGTTGAAATGTTGAAAGTTGAATGGATTTAACGTATATGAACCACTAGAACTAGCGGACTCTGTAAAAGCTATAACGCAACGAGTCGGTCGGAGTCCGTTGAACAAATTATTGTAATTGAAACTAAGACTCCCAGCAGGTATAGAAATAAGGCGCACTTCTGTTCTGGTATAGGGATATCTAGCATTTGTTGTTTGTAGTTTCTGCGCATGTGCCATAATGACAGCAGGGTTTAAACGTATTTTGCACACTTTTAACACTATGTCATCGATGATGACTTGAAAATTTGGATCTTTTTCACTTGTCATCAAAGCAAACTCAGGTCTTGAACGGTAAAGTTTAACATTAATAGCTACTTGATTCAGCATGTATCTGTCCAGACTACATAAATCATGAAATAACGGACCTTCTAAATAACACACTTGACTTTGAGTAAAATACTGTGCGCGATCGAATAAGTAAGAATTGCCACCATTTTCTACATTACTATCATCAAAATGTCCTGGTTGATCTTTTTTCCATAACTGGCTAGTCAGCTGAGATTTTTTTGCTTTAGATCCAAAAGATAAAAGAGTTTGTATCATTGCCTTGTATGGATAATGTGTGGTAGTTGATGTCACCAACTTATTTTGTAATGTTATATCAATCTGTGAGAACATAGAATGTAGAAAATTGTTAACTGGACCAACATACTCAGTAGGTTTTAGACTGTCTCCATTGATATGTTTTATTTTCGCTTTTACATATAATTTTGTTTTTCTCAAATCTATATACTCCAGTGAATTTTCGGCTGCAATGTTAAATTCTACTGGTGCAGTTCCAGATAGCTGTGCTGTTGACCTATGCTCATCATAATACACTGAATCAATCGCTGTCTGTGTTGGTGGATATGAAAACAGATCCAAACCACTTGGTTGAGCTTCTTGGAACCCATCTAACGATAAAGCAGCCATTTACTTGAATATGTCTTTGAAGGTTTTCACAGAGCTTTGCAGTTTTTTCTTGTTGGTTTTTTTCTTCGTATGTCTCTTCTTTTTTGATGCTTTGGTTGTCTTTCTTGACTTTTTGTGCTTAGTCAACTTTTTGGTGGTTTTACTGGGCTTTTTGGAGGTCTCGTTCGTTCGACGTCTTTTGGAAGAACTGGCATCATAACTAGATGGCTTTCTTTTTAATGTCTTCTTCTCTCTTTCAACCATGTCCTTGGCCATTTCATCCGTTTGATGGACGGGGGAGACAAGTTGAATTTTTACTTTCTCATCAGAAGGGGTTTTGGTTGGTATGCCGATTGGTGTAATGGATGACCTTGAGGTTCCAGTTAGAGACCCACCTCCGATTTGTTTTTGACCTTTGTTAGTATTATGATGACCTTTTCTGTCTAGCTTCTCATAATAATTAATCCAGCTTCCTACATTTGGCACATACATCTTGTTCATTTTTAAAAGAATGGAAACGATTTGAAGTGTAGTGTTACCGTTGCAGGAATATCTAAAAATGAAGCTAGATTGTTGTCACCATCAGTTATATAGATATCAATATTATAGAGGTCATTTATTTTTACAGGAACATAATGCGGAACTTCGAAAATGTTTGACCAGTTTCCCATAGAGGCTGCACTTGACCTTCGAAGAAGTGGCTTTTGTTCTCCATCGACAATAGATTTACCACAAATATTAGAATACAGGTAAATGGATTCTGATTTAGATATGCTACTTGAAATGTCTGCTTCAACTAAGGCAACTCTCCAATTTCCATTTAAAAACACAGGTGAATTCAGTTGAGAAGAAAAAGTATATGCTTTGTTGTTTGGAAAATAGTTCAGAGATTTTTCACTATTGAATGTTATGTAGATGCTCATCTTCAGGAGTCATTTGGATCTGTGATATCCTCTTCATTCAACCACTGATTATATTTATTTGGCCACCCTTCAAACTTAACTAACCACTGAACCCGTCCATTTCTCTTACGGTTTCGAATTTTTTTTTCTACATACCACATAACATCTTCATCCTTGTTCACTTTAACCATCTCTGATTCATAAAATAATCCTTTTATGGAAGTTCCATCATACTCCTTTATTCTATAAACCGGTATAGCCTGCATTCTAAATCTTTGGCTAACTTTAAAAATTTCTCTTGTGAAATGTTCATCATATGAACGGTCAAATAGCATAGAAATGTAAGAAATACGAACGAAGTCATTAGCCTTAAAGTGGTATGATCGAGGCTTTTTTGATGTTATTTTCTTTGGTTTTAAATACATATATGCCCATATATCTGCTTCGTTTGTTTTGCTGACGTCTTTTGGTTGGATATTGTTCAAGCTTCTATGTGGAGTAGAATTGTATACTTTAACAATATCTTGAAGTACATCCAAGTACCTATGATTTCTCCTCTCTTTGAAGTATCGATACATCATATTTTTCACAGTCTTGATAACTCTTTCAGCGTAGTTAGCCTTTGTTTCTGAATTCTGTGTGGTTAAATATTGTATACCTTCATTTTTCAGATATGATTTCATTATGTTGTTGTTAAATTCTTTTCCTTTATCAGTTCGAATCTTTTTACATTTTCTGTTACCAGCTAAAATTTTCTTCATTGCCTCGACTACAACTTTTGCTGATTTATTTTTCAGAACCTGAATCCACAGATACTTTGAAAAGATATCCACGACGACTAATAGGTGTCGAAACTGACCGTTTTCACTTGCAATGTTTGACATATCAGCGAGGTCCATGTCCCACTGATCATCAATTCCAGATACAATTACACGTGCACGACGAAAAGAATGACGGAGTTCCTTTCTTAAAGTGTAACTGTCTTGACTTCGTAATAGTCTTTTTATCCTGGATCGTCCAACATTAGTGATTCCTTTGGATTTTAATATTCTGTATATTTTTTCGGGACCTACATGTGTGTTTTTATATGTGTTTGATATTAAATCATTTATTCTATCTTGTGTGTTCATCTTGGATTTTTTTTCATTCTATGAAAGGTAAGACCTGTTCCCTTTGTATTTAAGGCTGATAGTCTTGGTTTGGTATCTCTACTGAAGTAAAGTTTTGAAAGCGAGAAGGAATTTAAATTTTACTGATACTTTCTTCAATTGAGATACCTAACCAATATGCACTTTGTGAAAATATAATAAAGAGACAAAAAACAAAATACAAGTAACTAACTTTTATTGAAATATCATTAGAAACAGTTCAAGCATCTCATTGTTCGTCTAGTAAATGCAACAGAGGCTTAATCAGGAGTGGTATTAATTTGTGATACACTAACAGTGCTCGTCTTTTCCTGCTTACACTAATTCTCCCACTGGCTAAAAACTGAATAGTTTTCCGAAACTCTCGAAGTTTTCGTCTATGTACTATACTAATCATAAGTGTTGCATGATAAATTTTATATGCAATGTGTGAAATGGTTCGAATTTGATCATCGGAACTCTCCTCAATCAATTCTTTTCTTCTTCGGGGTCTATCATAGTAAAGTTCTTTCAGGAAGGTTGAGTTTTCAAAAATACGTCTGTTCATGATGAGTGTTTCACATCAAATGATAACCAATGTTAATGATCGGTGTGTTTTAAATTAATTTAATTCGTTTGTGAATCTTTCTTCCAACAACACCAATCGTTTGCACCAGTGTAACACATTTTTGGTACTTGGTTTATGTAGAATGCACCAATCCTTTAATGTAGATAAAACGTCATTTTTATAGTCATCTGGTACATCCATGAGCTTCACTTGATTGGACATCTTCCTAACCATGTCCTTCTCCGCTATCTGTTTATAAGCAATATCGAAATAAGTTTCTAAATGTTCCATTTTTGTCCACATTAAACAAGTGTGTTGAATCTGACTCGGGTGGTTAACTTCACACCCATAACAATGTTCTTTCACAATATCCGGTAAACAGTCTAAGACCATCCTAGCATACAAATATTTAAGTGTGTGATGCATAAGTTTCTCGGCTTTTTCAAATGTTGCATCCATAGTGTCTTCTCTCTACAACAATCAATCTGTAAATGAACGGAATTCGAGGATCTTCTTGTAGTGTATCTCAGTCATTACGTAACATTCTTATTTCATAAGTATGTTGGACAAGGTTTTACTAGATACCATCTTTGCAAACAAACAATTTGGATCCCATTTTATATGTTCTGTTTCGATATCGTCTTCTTTAGTCCACTTTTTTAGAGTAATGTCACAATAAAAACATGTCACTCTATCTCCTATATCGGTGTAAAAAAAAACCATTATGAGCTAGATCTTCTGGCTTTTGTTTAATCTGATCCGTCCAATTTGTATATGTTTGCATTCTATTTGTGAAATACATCATATTCAGATGGGCTGGTTTGAAACGGAGGATGTCTGAAAAGTAACATCCCGAGTCTGTTTCTAAATCCATGATTAATCAGTAAAGACTAACATTTACTTATATACCACCACCACCTGAAGTCTCTACAATTTGTATAATTAAATCGTACTTCCAGTCTTCAACCTTTAATTCAACAATGTCATAAAGCTGCTTTAATTCTATGAATCTACTCAAACCATACTTAAATAATAAGATATATATCTGCCCCTTTTTTGTTGATAACAAAACCTGGTAATGTAACCTCAGAATTTTCATTTTAAAATTATTAACAACATATATCGTCAAAAATAAATATAGTAACGTAAAAAAAAAAATGGATGCCGCTCACTCAAATAACAATTTAGACAAGCAAGGCAACCCAAAATTCTACAACATGGACAACATGGACGTCATCTCAAACGTACCCTGGTTACCAACCAATGTTGCTCTACCTTGAAAAAGTCAGCAACGTGGAAACAAAAATAGACGACAAACATACCCCTGGTTACCGACCAATGTTGCTCTACCTTGCAACGTGGAAACAAAATGGACGACAAACATAACCTGGTTACCAACCAATGTTGCACTACCTTGGTCAAAAGTATGACACGTGGACACAAACATTCCACCATCACTAGCACAATATTTACATAAGCTGCTCTACCTGCTCTACTGTTTTCTTATCCCTACTCTACTACTACTTACCATTACTGATAGTGAAGCGTAAAGGTCCGAATTTATTTGGCCGAGACTGGTTGTACAAACTCCAACTGGATTGGAAGGATATTTTCTCCGTCGTTGGAAGTGATAATCAATCGAGTGATTTAAATGTGATCTTGGAAGCAAATAAGGAAGTTTTCAAAGATGAACTTGGAACTGTAGAAGGCATGAAAGCCAAGATTTATGTTGATGAGAGTGCCGTACCGAAATATTTCAAGGCTCGCCCTTTGCCGTATGCGTTGAAGGATAAAGTGGAGATGGAACTTGAACGTCTTGAGAAGGAGGGTCAGATTCAGCAAGTGGAATTTTCCGACTGGGCCGCTCCAATAGTACCTGTAGTTAAGGAGAACGGATCTATTAGAATTTGTGGTGACTACAAGGTAACCGTTAATGCCGTTTCAAAGTTGGATAATTATCCGATTCCTAAAACTGAGGATTTATACGCAACGCTTGGAGGAGGACAAGAATATACAAAATTGGATTTAAATCAAGCATACCAACAAATTGAACTTGATGAGGACAGTAAAAGGTATGTGACTATAAACACGCACAAGGGTTTATTCAGATACAATAGACTTCCTTATGGTGTAGCGTCCAGCCCAGGTATTTTCCAGAGAACACTTGAAAATGTTGTTCAAGGTATATCCAATGTTTTGGTTCGAGTAGATGATATACTGATAACGGGTAAAACCAGGGAGGAACATCTAAATACTCTTCCTGAGGTTTTGTCTAGATTTAAGAGAATCGGAATTCGGTTAAAGAAACAGAAGTGTGTGTTCATGGCCGAAGAAGTTGTTTATTTGGGATTTAAAATAAACAAACACGGAATCTATCGAGTGGAGATTAAAGTTGAGGCGATCGATAAAGCCCCGAGTCCGACAAACGTGACAGAACTGAAAGCTTATCTTGGAATGCTGAACTATTACAATAGATTCTTAGCGAATTTGTCTCACTTGTTAAAGCCGCTCCATATACTTCTACAGAAAGACACAAAATGGATATGGGAAAAAGAACAGGAAAAAGCGTTCATAGAGTCAAAACAGCAGTTGAAATCCGCATCAGTACTTGTACATTTCGATCCGAAAAAGAAATTAATCTTAGCATGTGATGCATCTCCGTATGGAATACGGGCCGTACTTTCGCATAAAATGGACGACGGCAGTGACAAACCAATAGCTTATACATCTCAGACACTTACATCAGCAGAGAAGAATTATTCCGTTCTTGGGAAGGAGAGTCTGGCCATAATATTTGGTATCAAGAAATTTCATCAATATTTGTATGGACACCCCGTTACAATCATAACCGATCACAAGCCGCTTATAGGTTTATTTCGAGAAGATAAACCTATACCGACAATGGCCGCATCTTGAATTCAAAGGTGGGCACTGACTTTAGCTGCATATGAGTACACGATTGTATACAAAGAAGGGAGTCTGAATGGTAATGCGGATGGACTAAGTAGACTACCGCTGAAAACAAACATTGAAAAGACACCAACGCCAGGTGATACTATATTATTAATGGAACATTTAGCCACTACACCAGTTGATGCTAAACAAATTCAAAAGTGGACACGCAAGGACACAATACTGTTTATGGTGCTTAGATACATTTTGAATGGATGTCCGTCAAAATGTCCCAGTGAAGTCATAAGACCGTATTATAGTAGAAAAAAAGAACTGTGTAGTCGGGACGGATGCATATTGTGGGGAGGAAGAGTAATTATACCACAACCAGGACGTGAGACCATGTTAAATGAATTACACTACACGAAATCCTGGATTTGAAGAGGTATGCAAATGTTATGTAAATGTATTCAGAGACCGACATTTACATATATTTACAAACCGCTGCAGTTACTTAGTAGTTTATCTTGTCTTTACATGTAGTAAATATCAACATTTCTTGTGCTATATCCTCCTATGGGCGGTTATGAGAGACCGCGGTTTATTAAATATATTAACACCTAATCAAACCATTTCAAAGTTTAGAATTTGCATATATTTATGACCATCTCAAAACTTTCGCAAACTTATGTATTTGTATACCTCTGCAAATGGAAATCTTTGTCATCTATATTTCTATGATGTAAATTTATCCGCAAATGTCTTTCTTTGTCTAGGTAGCAAAGCATCATCATTCAAATAACTTTATAAGGGTTATAAAGTGTAAGGTGCATCTTCATTTGCCTGGTATGTAAACCAATTCAAAACGAGAACTTTATAGAGGGATGTAAAGCATCACTTCCTTTAATCTGCAGAGACCTGTCAAATGTATTGTAAAGGAATATTGTTGGTAGTCTTTATAGTCGGCTGAAATGTATGTCAAATCAGAACATATCAAAAGCCTTTGAACATATTCCTAAATGTATGGTAAATACATAGATTTGCAGACAATTTGTTTAATTAAGAAATGTGGTCAAATGATAATATCAATGACATGTGCAAATATATTGGGCATATGTAACTTTGAATACATATGCAAAGAAATGATAAAGAAAGATATTTCAGACAGCTAGAAATGTATGTGTAAATATATTGGGCAAATGTGGTGGATTGAACCTGGTTTTATAGCGCTAAACCTCTCACTTGTACGACAGTCTTATCAAACTGCGCCACATCTACAACGATGCGTGAACAAAACAGACATTATAAATAAAATAGTCAAAATATGGGTACAACAGTCATCACTGTGTTACAATATCAAAACAAACAATAAACCCGTCGACGAAGTTAGGATTGTGAATAACATTGCTCCTAATTCGTTAACGTCCACGCTTCTGGTGGACAACATCGTGTGATTATACCTGTCGACAGAATGTAAGACAGCGAGTCACAATTATTTTTGTACGTCACACAGGTAATGAAAAATAAATTTGTCGTTTATAGTATGAAGAGGTGCTGTTACCATATTTTGACAATTTTACCTATTATGTCTGTTTTGGTCACGCATCGTTGTCAATATAATGGAATTTAATGCGGCTGTCATACAAGTGAGAGGTTTAGTGCTATAAAACCAGGTTCAATCCACCATTTTCTACATTTGAAAATTCCTGTACCAAGTCAGGAATAGGACAGTTCAACTTCGTACTTTATTTGGCCCTTCTAACTTTTTTGGATTCGAGCGTCACTGATGAGTCTTTTGTAGACGAAACGCGCGTCTGGCGTAAATAAATATTTATTATTAAACATGCATTTATTCCAGGTCAATATGTGAACATGTTATAATTCCAGTAGGACCCCTGTACCAAACTGATGAAGTGACATCGCTCCCCCGACATTTGTGACCTGATAATTTAACCTACCTTCTATGACATCCTTCCCAATATTTGACAAATTCTTCAGAATGTTGTCACACACCGTCTCTGAGTAATATTTGGCTATAACAGGAATGTCCGCAACACCTTTTTTCTTTCTCATCTTGCTGGCACTTTCTTCTGTTTCTAAAAGCAAGCTTTTGAGGATGCAACGGGAAATGTGTGCATGGTACAAGAGTATAAATAGGACCAACATGAACATTCATTTTTAATAATAAAAAAAAATTAGGAGACGAGGAATAATTGCCATTGCGACAACTCTCATTTAGACTAAATGACATTCAGGACTCAATTTTAAAATGTCAAAATCTATGTTTAATCAAATAAATTGTGAACTTTAAGATAGTTGGTTCAGTTTTGAATCTCATTGATTGATTGATTGTTTGCTTTTCGCCGCATTAGCACAAAAAGGCTATATCGTGGCGAGAGGTAATTCAAATCATTTTAACATGTTCAATAGTATACTTGCAGCTGCAATGTATCTTTGTGGTTTATCTTAATTTTTTAAAAGATGCTCTTGGATTATTCTAGTATGACTTATATTCCAAAAGTGACATTGAAACAAGTACTAAAACATAAACAAAGTCCCATAACTTCAGGACGAGAACAAGATAACAATAAATACAATAGGTAGGTCTTGTAATAGAGGCCATCCGGGATGTTGGTTGGGGAAATTTGGAATGCCACTAAAAAATGAGGGTATATTGGATAGGGACAGAAATTTTGCCTTGTAACAGGCCAAGTACGGAACCCTCAAAGAGTTGATGCAAGGGTTCTTAACGTGCACAGAGCGTGGCACTCTCTTTACACGAGGCATCGGATTTAACGTCCCCATTCTGACCGGACGTGGCTGCAAACTTGATACATCCCGCACAGCCAACGGACGACGCACATTGGCAAACGTTTTACTGCCGGTCGGAAGAAGACCAAGTGACCATATTTCGTTTCCCCAGTCACCCTTGGGGATATGTCTCTTTGAAGGTATGACCTGAACATATCATTGATTATTTACTCTGTATGCGATTGAAATGATTCTTACTGTGGATTCATTAATATTCGTTGGATTCTAATTTTCGTGGATTAAGTGGGAGCAAGGGAAAAACGAATTTAAATTTCAACGAATTACAAATTTTCTAAAAGAATATATGCAGACTCTGCCAAAACCACGAAATATTTAATATCCACGAAAATGCAAGTTTTCCTCAATCCACGAAAATTGGTACCCACGAAAATAAATGAATCCACAGTATTTAAGTTGTCTAAATGATGGACATGTTTTCCTTACTATATAAGTATTGGAAATATAATGCATGTAATAACATATATCTGCTGAAAACCGGATATCTGTTGTAAAGCATTAAGCATAACAGAAAATATGGAATCTTCCGAACAACATATCATATTTTGTGTGTGTAGCGTTGTAATTAATCGCTTTATCTTACTTTTCCAGGAAAGACAACTCTTGTTAAACTTCAAAACAAGTATAACAACAAATTTCATGATGTATGCTGCATCTTTTGAAAAACAGCAACTGAAAGCATTGTGTTAGGGCAAAAAAAAAAATTAAATATGGTTCGTAGGAAAATGTATTTTTATTTAGCTGACCTTGATGTATGGGAACCACATGTGCATTTTTCTTAAAAACAAAGTGATTATTGCTTGCTCAATTTCAAATGGCAAAAATTATACTTCATGCATTTTCAAGATAAATCATTCGATTGAATGTATCTTGCCTTACGTCACGTTGCAAATACATGTATTTCATGCATGTTCAAGAAGAAAATAATATATACTGATTATCATCTTTGCATTTATATTGAAACAGTTTAAATTGTACATCTTATAGATACATTTTTAATTTGCTATCTTTTGTTGATTCCCCCCTATTTAGCAGAAAAAAAGAATCATAATGTGTAACGTTTAGCACGCCACCACCAAAGAAGATTACAAAGAATACAGAAACTGTTATCTCTGTAACACCACCTACAAATTGATTGTTTGTTGCTAAACGTCCAGTGGCAAATATTTCATGCATATTCAGGACGAGGACAAATTTACAATAGAAATAATAGGTAGATTCTGTAATGGGGGCGTCCGGGATTAAGGTCGGAGAAATTTAGACTGCCACGGGAAATGTGGGTGAATTGGATAGGGACAGAAATTTAGCCTTGCAACAGGTCACCTACGGACCCTCAAAGAGTTGTTGCAAGGGTTCTTAACGTGCAAAGAGCGTGGCACTCTCTTTAAACGAGGCATCGGATTTAACGTCCCCATTCTGACCGGACGTGACTGCGAACTTGTACATCCCGCACAGCCAAACGGACGCCCCACTTTAGCGAGGGTTTTACCGCCGGTCGGAGGAAGACCAATGATGACCATACTTCTATTCCCCAGTCACCCTTGGGGAGTCCACCTACTAATAAAAATGTTCCTCACCAGATGCCCAAAGCTGAAACACCTGCCAACACTAGTAATAGTAGAAACTCATCATTGCCAGAGTGTTAAGTACAGCTATTTGTAAGAACCAGGCAGGGGGTGATTCATGTATGTTTCAGAACTTCTTTATTTTTTTATATAAGAGACAGCTAAGATTGAAATGATGATTGCAGGCTAATTTTTTTAAATTTTGTTGAACGGTTGCTATGGAAACATGCATCCATTTTTTCGAGAATTTATGATGAAATCATACATGAAAAATTGAAAATCCATGCTATGTTGGTTGCAAAAATTTTCTGATTATGAGAATTGCAAAAAAAAAAAAAAAAATTACCACATTATTAAACATTATTTGAATTATATATTTTAATGTATAGGTTTTGAAATTTTTTTTACTAGAAAGCGAAAATACTATTTTAAAAGTGGCAAAAATCTGTTTTTCACATTTTTTTGAAAATGGCTGAAATGTTACATTTTAAATCAAATAAAATTAAAAATGGGCAGATGACTTTCTTTTAAAACATGAATGCAGCTTAAAGTTCATATATTGAATTATTGAAAACTGTAAAAAAAAAAACCATCTGGGTTTTTTTCGCAATTTTTGTTACCATGGGAACCAAAATTGGCAATTTTCTTAAAAATTAGAAAATCAGAAAATGTGTTTTATTATTAAGATTGTGTATATTTGTTATATTAATGCAATTTAACACACAATAAAACCTATAATTTGTTTGAAAATATTTTAAAAAAATTAAGAATTACTTAAAATGGTAAATTGACTATAGCAACAGATAAAAAGCCTTAGCAACCGACCCCAAATTGCTGAAATAATTCACAATCAGCATCTAATACATGAAAATCAATGTATTGAATACATATGATAAATGGAGTTTGAAGTCTATACTCAGCACTTCAGTGTTTCATTCTGCTTTTGGTAACCATGGAAACAAAATAAGGTTCAGATTTGATACAAACGGATACGGTATAATGTCTTTTATTCAGCACTGTAAATGTACTTCTTTCAACGAAAATCAACATGCAATTATATTTCTTTATATTTATAACTTGTATCTCTTGATTCCATGAAAGGGTTATCTTGAAATCAATCGGGTTCTACATTGTAACCATATATAAAGTCTATGTAAACATCATCAAATTACAACAAGGCATGCATAGTTACTGGAAATTAAGAAATTATTGTGACTTTTTTTGTCCAACTGGAAGGTGTCATCTGACCTTGACCTCTTTTTCATGGTTCAGTGGTTAGTTAAGTTTTAGTTTCTGGTCTTTTTTTTCGCATACTATATGTAATAGGTAAACTTTATTTGGTGTATGGAAATATTTTATGATGAACATGTCTGTCTGGCAAATATCATTGACCTTGACTTCAATTTCATGGCTCATTGGTCAATGTAGTTTCATGGTTAAGTTTGTTTCTTAGATACTGAAAGAAATATGTCTATATTTAATGCATAGGTTGGTTGTAAGGTGTAAATGTCTGTCAGGCATCTGACCTTGAAGGCTTAAACTAATTTTTATGGTTCATTGTTCCATTTTAACTTTTCCTGTTTAAGTTTGTTTCTAAGAAACCATAGGCAATAGGTCGATTATATTTTGTGTATGGAATTATTGTAAGGTGTAACTGACTTTGACCTTCTTTTCTTGGATCATGTTAAGAATATATTTACAATACTTATATTTGTGATACTAGTATTACAGCTTTTATATTTAGGACTATCAAGACAAAATGAATGGTCAGTAAAGCAGACTAGACATTTCAGCGTGTGCACTCTTGTTCTTATCATCTCAAAAATTAAAGTTGAAAATGAAAGAATTGCAATGATTAAATGCATGCAATAATTTCTGAACTTACAGTATCACCCAGAAACAACTTTTTCAGTGAAAGATCCATTTTTAGATCTATATTGTGATTTTACTGTTGACCAGCAGAACTAAAAATTATTATGTTTTTCCTAGTCATCTTTCAATTTTTATTTTCAATCATTCAAGGTAACATTATTACCAATCCGAAATTTTAAGATTCTTCCACCTAATAACAATTGTAATAATGTAATAATGCATGTATACTGAATGACAACAGTGCACCTGCCATATATTCCTTTCTTCCATTCCAGAATATTACCATTGTGTGAAACACAAGGGTGTCTGACTAGAAGCAAAGTCATGCTTACTTTCTGGAGCACCTGATGTTGCCTAATTTTAACTATGACAAATTTGAAGTCAATGCCTTACTGAATATGTAAGGACTTTTAATCAAATATCATTGATTTGACATCATTAGTTTCAATACACTAACCATATAAATTTTAACCATGTCAATAAACCACGAATGACTAAATGCTTAGGCAGTTCTTTTTTAAAACATAAAATAAACATAGAATATATAAGATTTACCTTGTCAAATGACATACATGTATGAACAATAATTTATAACTAAAAATGTGCCATAAGCAAGATTTGATTTGCAGCAGGTCAAGTTTACGAGCTTATTCCATTTACGCCAGTATCTTACAACCTTACGACTTTTCATGGTGCGCCAGAGGGTTGCATCCTGTTCTGCAAATTATTTTTTGTTTCCATATAAATGACTTTGTTTCACCAAAAGTTAAAAGATACCAAAATAATTTTTATAGAGTTTTAAAATTTTCCTATATCATCTGTCATTTGAAAAGATATAATTTTATTTTAAAAAATATTGCTTCTTATTATAAATGAACAGTCAAATCTGATTTCTAGAATAACAATTGATTGATTGATTGATTGTTGGTTGCTTAACGTCCAGTGGCAAATATTTCATGCATATTCAGGACGAGAACAAGTTCACAATAAATACAATAGGTAGGTTCTGTAATAGATTAAGGGGTTAAGGTCGGAGAAATTTAGACTGCCACGGGAAATGAGGGTATATTGGATAGGGACAGAAATTTAGCCTTCCAACAGGTCACCTACGGACCCCTCAAAGAGTTGTTGCAAGGGTTCTTAACGTGCAAAGAGCGTGGCACTCTCTTTACACGAGGCATCGGATTTAACGTCCCCATTCTGACCGGACGTGGCTGCAAATTTGTACATCCCGCACAGCCAAACGGACGCCCCACTTTAGCACGGGTTTTACTGCCGGTCGGAGGAAGACCAATGGTGACCATACTTCTATTCCCCAGTCACCCTTGGGGGAGAATAACAATTAAAAAATTCATCTTCATTAAAACAATGCTGCAAGGAACATATTTATCTGCATAATTTCTAAATACTGAGCACAATTTCTTAAATAAGGGTGGTAACAAATAGATTCTAATATGACACATTTTAGAATTTGTCAATTATATATAGAAATTACCAAAATGAAAAAGTAAAATCACAAAAATACTGAACTCCGAGGAAAATTCAAAAAGGAAAGGCCCTAATCAATTGGCAAAATCAAAAGCTCAAACACATCGAACGAATTGATAACAACTGTCATATTCCTGACTTGGTACAGGCATTTTCTTATGTAGAAAATGGTGGATTGAACCTGGTTTTATAGCTGGCTAAACCTCTCACTTGTACGACAGTCGCATCAAATTCCATTATATTGACAGCAATGCGTGAACAAAACAAACAGACACAATAGGTAAAAATGTCAAAAATTGGGGTACAGCAGTCAACATTGTGTTATCATCTTAATCACTATAAAAACAAACAAATGTAACGAAGAAGCACAGAAAGGCATACATCAAATTTAACATCCTCATTTTGCTTTATTATTATACGATTATATTTATCTATGTAAAATCCACCCATAAAGGATGGAAGGTTTTAAGTACTGGCGTAAAATGGCGCGTTTGAAATTCGCACAGGTAGACATAAAATAATTTTGTCGTTCAAAGTATGACGGGAAACATAAGTATAGAGTCACGTAAAATGGATATCACAAAAAAAACAGACTTAACAGTAAAAGTAATATTGATAAATTAAATAATATTGTGGTTCAAAGTATGACGGGATACATAAGTACAGAGTCACGTCAAATGTATATCACAAAAAACAGACTTAACAGTAAAAGTAATATTAATAAATAAAATAATTTTGTCGTTCAAAGTATGATGGGATACATAAGTACAGAATCACGTCAAATGTATATCACAAAAAACAGACTTAACAGTAAAAGTAATATTAATGAAGAAAAATAAAAGAATACTATAACACGTTATTAAGATGATAAACAACGTCAGTACGCAGAATCTATACTTCAAGACCATCGTGTATTATTTGTGAAGTTGATACGGAATATTTATCAACAAGGTCTTGATACCTTCCGATGAACTGTTTTAGAAAAAGGACGAGACGTTCTTTGACATACCCCTGGTTCATCAACTTTCTGCTCAGACACTGGTGACGTTTTACAAAGTCTGAGTAGGAGCTGCAAGCTCTTGAATACCGAATAAGTTGGAAAATGTATATCCCACATGCAGGTGAAGTTGGTATATTGCTACTAAGGTGGGGGAAATTGATAATTTCAAAATTAAAATCGTCTCGTTTGTCATAGAAATTACTATAAGTCTTTAAACTTAGAAATTGTTTCAAATACTGACCACTATGGAATGCATAAAACAATTGTCATCATCCAGATTAGTCACACGCATTTCTTTAATGGATCCCCATGTCAACAGCTTCTGAAATCTTGCCCGACAAACTGCTTTCAAACAAAACTATGCGCGTAAACGCTATCAAGCCAGTTAGCTATAGGTCGTGTGTATGCCATCTGCCACTCAGCTTGTGTGGTGTCTGCTTCCTTTTTTCAAGAAATGTTTTAAGAAATTGTTGAAAGAATGACAATGAATTAGAAATAATTTTCAAATAATTCTGATATAAAGGGAAAAATAAAAAGGAACAAAAAACAAATCAAAGATGGACATTATGCTGTTTTGATGGGAAAACAAATTAAATATGGTGATAAATGTATTGATTTAAAAAGAACAGACGTGAGAATACATTTTAAAAAGAACATACGTGAGAATTCAAACAAACAAAAAGCACTTGAGAAAGTAAAGTCCATTTCTAGAAGTATTAAACTATCCACGGCCAATGACGGCCTATGAGTCACATGCGCTTATACGGCCAAGACGGATTGACTCCTCAAATATAAAAGCCCCCAAGGGTGACTGGGGAATAGAAGTATGGTCACCATTGGTCTTCCTCCGACCGGTAGTAAAACCCTTCCTAAAGAGGGGCGTCCGTTTGGCTGTGCGGGATGTACAAATTTGCAGCCACGTCCGGTCAGAATGGGGACGTTAAATCCGATGCCTCGTGTATAGAGAGTGCAACGCTCCTTGCGTTAAGAACCCTTGCAACAACTCTTTGAGGGGTCCGTAGGTGACCTGTTGCAAGGCTTTCCCTATCCAATATTCCCTCATTTCCCGTGGCAGTCTAAATTTCTCCGACCCTAACCCCGGACGCCCCTATTACAGAACCTACCTATTATATTTATTGTTAATTTGTTCTCGTCCTGAATATGCATGAAATATTTGCCACTGGACGTTAAGCAACCAACAATCAATCAAATATAAAAAGTTATTATAATGCAAGGTAAAACATAAAATTATAATATTTTAATCATTTACACCATATTAAGATATTTTAACATGTTCCCTCTTCTCTTCTAGAGCACTTCTTTTCATCTCTAATCTAAGCTTGTACTGCTTTCATGATGATCTCTTGTTTTAACAAGTTTTGGATTTACACCTTCATGTATAAAATCTTTCTTGTGTAATTTAATTGCACTTTTTTTCACAGGCTTTTAGTCTATATGTAACATTTTGAATAGCATGTCTCAATATTGATTCTCCTAGACTTATTGTCAATAATGTCATTCATGATGATGAAAGAAGATTTAACTTGAGGCCCATGAAAACATGACCGTAAATACCTCACCATTTTATAGAGACACGAATATCTCTTCCTTATGTCATCCCTACCCCATCAGTGGTCAATCCTGGTGCATCTTCAAATTCAGGCAGATCATCTGTTTGATATTTTCGGATTGCCAAATCATATGTGTTAATTTCGTCCTCTGTTAACACAATTTGGGCCAGATTTGGAAGTTTTAAGGGTTTGATTCATTTGTGATGTTCGGAGTATATTTCCCTCTAACAGGTCAGGACTGGTAATGAGATCTGTGATAGTCGAGTCAGATGTGAATATTGGTACTCCTAGATAATCAAACATCGTTTTGTCATGATTTATATTCAACTGAAATACATACCATAGATATACTTTATTTATTAAATTGTATATTTATTCCCTCATTAGGGAACAACCATTAAACTTAAAAAAAAGGGGGGGGGCATTAAGTTTGTGATATACAAAATAATAAACAATATAACTATAATTCATATATATATATATATATACAAGTCTAAATTGAAAACAACGTTCAAACCTATGATTGCGTTGGATAAAAACCGCAATTTTTATACGTGTGCATGCAAAACAAATTTCTTGGTAGAGGGGTCTAAATACAGCACAAACAACATTTTCCAAAAGACCAAAAAGTGAAAAAGTATATTTTAACAAAACGCATTTGACTAGCAGGTCGAACAACGGATGTTCTTAAACCCAACTGACTGCCATGGCGATTGCCAAATAAACGGATCACAGATGTAACAAAATCGATCTTAATTTTAATCTAATACTAAATAGAAAACAAAAAACTTGCGGAAAAGATGGTATACCGCAAACATGAGATGCAAAAATTTGTACACCATATCCGGATTTCGACAATTAATGTCTCTTCAGTGATGTTAGGAATCGAAACGGTATTTGGAAGGCCATATAATTTACCTCAATTTGGGATTGACTCTTGAATTTTGAAGAGTCGAAAAAGGATGAACGGATCATATAAACCCGAAGGCAAATATAATACAAGCCCAAACGAAAAAATATAAACAAGTCTAAATTGAAAACAACGTTCAAACCTATGATTGCGTTGGATAAAAACCGCAATTTTTATACGTGTGCATGCAAAACAAATTTCTTGGTAGAGGGGTCTAAATACAGCACAAACAACATTTTCCAAAAGACCAAAAAGTATATTTTAACAAAACGCATTTGACTAGCAGGTCGAACAACGGATGTTCTAAAACCCTGCTGACTGCCATGGCGATTGCCAAATAAACGGATCACAGATGTAACAAAATGGATCTTAATTTTAATCTAATACCAAATAGAAAACAAAAAACTTGCGGAAAAGATGGTATACCGCAAACATGAGATGCAAAAATTTGTACACCATATCCGGATTTCGACAATTAATGTCTCTTCAGTGATGTTAGGAATCGAAACGGTATTTGGAAGGCCATATAATTTACCTCAATTTGGGATTGACTCTTGAATTTTGAAGAGTCGAAATAGGATGAACGGATCATATAAACCAGAAGGCAAATATAATACAAGCCCAAACGAAAAAATATAAACAAGTCTAAATTGAAAACAACGTTCAAACCTATGATTGCGTTGGATAAAAACCGCAATTTTTATACGTGTGCATGCAAAACAAATTTCTTGGTAGAGGGGTCTAAATACAGCACAAACAACATTTTCCAAAAGACCAAAAAGTGAAAAAGTATATTTTAACAAAACGCATTTGACTAGCAGGTCGAACAACGGATGTTCTTCAACCCTGCTGACTGCCATGGCGATTGCCAAATAAACGGATCACAGATGTAACAAAATGGATCTTAATTTTAATCTAATACCAAATAGAAAACAAAAAACTTGCGGAAAAGATGGTATACCGCAAACATGAGGTGCAAAAATTTGTACACCATATCCGGATTTCGACAATTAATGTCTCTTCAGTGATGTTAGGAATCGAAACGGTATTTGGAAGGCCATATAATTTACCTCAATTTGGGATTGACTCCTGAATTTTGAAGAGTCGAAATAGGATGAACGGATCATATAAACCCGAAGGCAAATATAATACAAGCCCAAACGAAAAAATATAAACAAGTCTAAATTGAAAACAACGTTCAAACCTATGATTGCGTTGGATAAAAACCGCAATTTTTATACGTGTGCATGCAAAACAAATTTCTTGGTAGAGGGGTCTAAATACAGCACAAACAACATTTTCCAAAAGACCAAAAAGTGAAAAAGTATATTTTAACAAAACGCATTTGACTAGCAGGTCGAACAACGGATGTTCTTAAACCCAACTGACTGCCATGGCGATTGCCAAATAAACGGATCACAGATGTAACAAAATGGATCTTAATTTTAATCTAATACCAAATAGAAAACAAAAAACTTGCGGAACAGAGGGTATACCCCAAACATGAGGTGCAAAAATTTGTACATCATATCCGGATTTCGACAATTAATGTCTCTTCAGTGATGTTAGGAATCGAAACGGTATTTGGAAGGCCATATAATTTACCTCAATTTGGGATTGACTCTTGAATTTTGAAGAGTCGAAATAGGATGAACGGATCATATAAACCCGAAGTCAAATATAATACAAGCCCAAACGAAAAAAATATAAACAAGTCTAAATTGAAAACAACGTTCAAACCTATGATTGCGTTGGATAAAAACCGCAATTTTTATACGTGTGCATGCAAAACAAATTTCTTGGTAGAGGGGTCTAAATACAGCACAAACAACATTTTCCAAAAGACCAAAAAGTGAAAAAGTATATTTTAACAAAACGCATTTGACTAGCAGGTCGAACAACGGATGTTCTTCAACCCTGCTGACTGCCATGGCGATTGCCAAATAAACGGATCACAGATGTAACAAAATGGATCTTAATTTTAATCTAATACCAAATAGAAAACAAAAAACTTGCGGAAAAGATGGTATACCGCAAACATGAGGTGCAAAAATTTGTACACCATATCCGGATTTCGACAATTAATGTCTCTTCAGTGATGTTAGGAATCGAAACGGTATTTGGAAGGCCATATAATTTACCTCAATTTGGGATTGACTCTTGAATTTTGAAGAGTCGAAATAGGATGAACGGATCATATAAACCCGAAGGCAAATATAATACAAGCCCAAACGAAAAGATATAAACAAGTCTAAATTGAAAACAACGTTCAAACCTATGATTGCGTTGGATAAAAACCGCAATTTTTATACGTGTGCATGCAAAACAAATTTCTTGGTAGAGGGGTCTAAATACAGCACAAACAACATTTTCCAAAAGACCAAAAAGTGAAAAAGTATATTTTAACAAAACGCATTTGACTAGCAGGTCGAACAACGGATGTTCTTCAACCCTGCTGACTGCCATGGCGATTGCCAAATAAACGGATCACAGATGTAACAAAATGGATCTTAATTTTAATCTAATACCAAATAGAAAACAAAAAACTTGCGGAAAAGATGGTATACCGCAAACATGAGGTGCAAAAATTTGTACACCATATCCGGATTTCGACAATTAATGTCTCTTCAGTGATGTTAGGAATCGAAACGGTATTTGGAAGGCCATATAATTTACCTCAATTTGGGATTGACTCTTGAATTTTGAAGAGTCGAAATAGGATGAACGGATCATATAAACCCGAAGGCAAATATAATACAAGCCCAAACGAAAAGATATAAACAAGTCTAAATTGAAAACAACGTTCAAACCTATGATTGCGTTGGATAAAAACCGCAATTTTTATACGTGTGCATGCAAAACAAATTTCTTGGTAGAGGGGTCTAAATACAGCACAAACAACATTTTCCAAAAGACCAAAAAGTGAAAAAGTATATTTTAACAAAACGCATTTGACTAGCAGGTCGAACAACGGATGTTCTTAAACCCTGCTGACTGCCATGGCGATTGCCAAATAAACGGATCACAGATGTAACAAAATGGATCTTAATTTTAATCTAATACCAAATAGAAAACAAAAAACTTGCGGAAAAGATGGTATACCGCAAACATGACGTGCAAAAATTTATACACCATATCCGGATTTCGACAATTAATGTCTCTTCAGTGATGTTAGGAATCGAAACGGTATTTGGAAGGCCATATAATTTACCTCAATTTGGGATTGACTCTTGAATTTTGAAGAGTCGAAATAGGATGAACGGATCACATAAACCCGAAGGCAAATATAATACAAGCCCAAACGAAAAAATATAAACAAGTCTAAATTGAAAACAACGTTCAAACCTATGATTGCGTTGGATAAAAACCGCAATTTTTATACGTGTGCATGCAAAACAAATTTCTTGGTAGAGGGGTCTAAATACAGCACAAACAACATTTTCCAAAAGACCAAAAAGTGAAAAAGTATATTTTAACAAAACGCATTTGACTAGCAGGTCGAACAACGGATGTTCTTAAACCCTGCTGACTGCCATGGCGATTGCCAAATAAACGGATCACAGATGTAACAAAATGGATCTTAATTTTAATCTAATACCAAATAGAAAACAAAAAACTTGCGGAAAAGATGGTATACCGCAAACATGAGGTGCAAAAATTTATACACCATATCCGGATTTCGACAATTAATGTCTCTTCAGTGATGTTAGGAATCGAAACGGTATTTGGAAGGCCATATAATTTACCTCAATTTGGGATTGACTCTTGAATTTTGAAGAGTCGAAATAGGATGAACGGATCATATAAACCCGAAGGCAAATATAATACAAGCCCAAACGAAAAAATATAAACAAGTCTAAATTGAAAACAACGTTCGAACCTATGATTGCGTTGGATAAAAACCGCAATTTTTATACGTGTGCATGCAAAACAAATTTCTTGGTAGAAGGGTCTAAATACAGCACAAACAACATTTTCCAAAAGACTAAAAAGTGAAAAAGTATATTTTAACAAAACGCATTTGACTAGCAGGTCGAACAACGGATGTTCTTAAACCCTACTGACTGCCATGGCGATTGCCAAATAAACGGATCACAGATGTAACAAAATGGATCTTAATTTTAATCTAATACCAAATAGAAAACAAAAAACTTGCGGAAAAGATGGTATACGGCAAACAAGAGGTGCAAAAATTTATACACCATATCCGGATTTCGACAATTAATGTCTCTTCAGTGATGTTAGGAATCGAAACGGTATTTGGAAGGCCATATAATTTACCTCAATTTGGGATTGACTCTTGAATTTTGAAGAGTCGAAATAGGATGAACGGATCACATAAACCCGAAGGCAAATATAATACAAGCCCAAACGAAAAAATATAAACAAGTCTAAATTGAAAACAACGTTCAAACCTATGATTGCGTTGGATAAAAACCGCAATTTTTATACGTGTGCATGCAAAACAAATTTCTTGGTAGAGGGGTCTAAATACAGCACAAACAACATTTTCCAAAAGACCAAAAAGTGAAAAAGTATATTTTAACAAAACGCATTTGACTAGCAGGTCGAACAACGGATGTTCTTAAACCCTGCTGACTGCCATGGCGATTGCCAAATAAACGGATCACAGATGTAACAAAATGGATCTTAATTTTAATCTAATACCAAATAGAAAACAAAAAACTTGCGGAAAAGATGGTATACCGCAAACATGAGGTGCAAAAATTTATACACCATATCCGGATTTCGACAATTAATGTCTCTTCAGTGATGTTAGGAATCGAAACGGTATTTGGAAGGCCATATAATTTACCTCAATTTGGGATTGACTCTTGAATTTTGAAGAGTCGAAATAGGATGAACGGATCATATAAACCCGAAGGCAAATATAATACAAGCCCAAACGAAAAAATATAAACAAGTCTAAATTGAAAACAACGTTCGAACCTATGATTGCGTTGGATAAAAACCGCAATTTTTATACGTGTGCATGCAAAACAAATTTCTTGGTAGAAGGGTCTAAATACAGCACAAACAACATTTTCCAAAAGACTAAAAAGTGAAAAAGTATATTTTAACAAAACGCATTTGACTAGCAGGTCGAACAACGGATGTTCTTAAACCCTACTGACTGCCATGGCGATTGCCAAATAAACGGATCACAGATGTAACAAAATGGATCTTAATTTTAATCTAATACCAAATAGAAAACAAAAAACTTGCGGAAAAGATGGTATACGGCAAACAAGAGGTGCAAAAATTTATACACCATATCCGGATTTCGACAATTAATGTCTCTTCAGTGATGTTAGGAATCGAAACGGTATTTGGAAGGCCATATAATTTACCTCAATTTGGGATTGACTCTTGAATTTTGAAGAGTCGAAATAGGATGAACGGATCATATAAACCCGAAGGCAAATATAATACAAGCCCAAACGAAAAAATATAAACAAGTCTAAATTGAAAACAACGTTCGAACCTATGATTGCGTTGGATAAAAACCGCAATTTTTATACGTGTGCATGCAAAACAAATTTCTTGGTAGAGGGGTCTAAATACAACACAAACAACATTTTCCAAAAGACCAAAAAGTGAAAAAGTATATTTTAACAAAACGCATTTGACTAGCAGGTCGAACAACGGATGTTCTTAAACCCTGCTGACTGCCATGGCGATTGCCAAATAAACGGATCACAGATGTAACAAAATGGATCTTAATATATATATAAACACACAATCATTCAATTGCAGTAAATAGTCCGGTGTCCCCTGTCCTCAGTTCTAATGACTTTTATGTAGCATCCTAATTTATTTACTTGTGATGGTGTTGATGGATAAATATATGCCTGTAAAGTAATGTGGTTTGTTGCTCATGTATTGTGTGTAGTTCTCTCGACAATACGTTCCCGATGCCGTTTCGGTATATCCAATCAGGCGGTTCGTCCACCCATACCAAAGTGAACTAAGAACCATCTCTCGCAAGTTCGTCACAGTATAGCATATTCAATGATTTAATCAAAGGTTTTAACCGATCTATCTTTGTGCGGATAGAAAGAAAAGTAGATGATTTAAAGTGATAAATCAAGTTTTGCATTCAGAGATTTCTTCGATTTAACTGTCCTTTTATTGAATTGTTTTTTATGTTTAATTGCTCATTTGAAAATTTTTTAATAGTTGATTATGTTTAGAAGTTCACCGGTTTCTGCGGAATATACTGATCCCCGTTTGATCTTGATTTCGTCAAATAGTAACATCACGTTCTTTTGAATTGGTTTTAGTCTCAAAATGTTAATCCTTTTAAATGCAATTCAGAGGATCATTATTGAATTCTCTTTTGATAGCAGTAAAATGAGTATAATTTAGCATAGTTGAGCTGTGTGGTAGATGAATTGAGCCTGACCGTCGAAGAAGGTTGTATGTCTTTGATTACTTTGCATATACGGATATGCACCATTTAATAACTGTAGGGTGCCATCTCATAACTCTCCAGTCCGAACAACTAGTTAAAGCATTAACAATCCACAATGCTCGCAAATAAAAAACTATATTGTGTTCCTTTTTTCCTCATTTTCATAAACATCGTTTTACCGTAACGGCACAAAATTCGAATCGCGATAGACAAATTCGACTTATTTTAAACGATATATCTCCTCTCGTGACGCATACGGGTTTTATTTCCCACGTGCTACCAATGTAGTGCTATGACAATTTAATTTCGCATACCAATCAAGTCCATTTTTCATGATTTCTCTATTTTATTAATTCATCTACAGCATAACCTTCTCATCTGTTGACCGATATACTCCGAATAAGTTAAAATCCAAACAACTTTTACCTTTTCACAATTCGATGCTTTTTATTCTTTCCGTCGTCTGGAGTATTTTTTTGCGACGGGTAACGCACATTTATTATCTGCTGATGCTAAAAAGACGAGTGCCCGATAATTTAAATATTATGATGTTAAGTAATTAGTCTATCAAAATACTGGAATCAATTTATTTAGTCACTGTCAGCTGTGTCCTTCATTGAAATATAAAAATAGTCGATTTACACCGGGTAACATATGTTGATGAAATCGATCTGCTGGTAGTTCCATAACAGAAACACATATGATTCTTGTAAATTTAAGTATATAGACAGTTAGCAACTTACTAATGTCAAGATTAGGCACTCAAAAAATAAGGGTTATTGTCAACGTGTCCATTGTGTCAAACGTTCGACGAAACTTGCAAGCCATGATTTTTATTTCTGTCTACATTTTTAATATGTTTGGCTTGCGATTTCCTCATATTTTTATTTATCGCACGTTCAATACATCATGTATAGCTTTTGAGAAATAAATACCGACTGGTCCATAGTTTAATAATTCCATCCACTTATGTTAAAAGATGTTTGTCATGATCTTGATTTCATTAAGACTATCTGGTTCTTGAGATGTAGACGTAATTTCCCTTAGTTACCCTCAGCTCAGATAAAAGCTAGTGTACCCTCAGTTAAGATAAAAGCTGTTGTATTTTAAATGCTAACTATAAAAAAAGATGAGGTAAGATTGTCAATCAGACAAAACTTGGAAATTTCACCTCTTTTTTGTCAGCTTAGCAAGAACAGTTGCTTTCAATATTTTAACACAGTTAAATGTGCCAATATCTGCAATTCATTTCAGTTTAGATTATCTAGTTGCAGAAGATACTTTAAATTCACATACAGTTCATCTCACTTATTACTTACAATTTTATTATCCCTTCGTTCAGTTTCTTGTTGAAGATGACCCCCAAGGGTGGCTGGGGAATAGAATTATGGTCACTTGGTCTTTCGGCTGACTGTAACACGTATGAAAAAGTAGGGCGTCAGTTTGGCTGTGCAGGATGTATCAAGTTTGCAGCCACGTCGGGTCAGAATGGTTTTAATTTTTTCAATTATATCAAGACTTATTAAGCTCTTATCTTGAAAATATTAGAATTACCGAATTCCTCTTTGTTTTTTCTTTCCCCTCATATTCATTGTGGACATGAGTTTGTTGGTAAGATACCTATAAACAAAAACAAATGATGCAAGTTTTATTTAGTAGAAAATATCAGCATTTACCTTAAAACATTAATGTGAGAATGTGGTAATGATCATAAGTATACTTTTCCAAAATGATATGTTTATCTTAATCCATAATTGTTTTCTTAACTTTCAGCAGACAGTCATAGTTCTGGTGTTAAGTTTCAATGTTTTATCTCTGTATTTATCAAGAAAGAGGATTTAAATAACTACTGCAACGCAACGAATAAAAGGATGTATTCAGTACTTAAATGATTTTTTTAAGTAATTGGTTTCCCAGCACGCTAACCCTGATATCACTGCACTTGTATGGTTCTTAGGTAGAATATACACACATCAGATGTTTACCTTTACATGGCTTTGATCAGGTGTTCTTTAAAATCATTCCCACCAATCTGCATGATGTGCTTCTTCTGAAGAAAAAGAAGGCCAGTACATTAAACCTTCATACAAGACATTCACTTTCTGACATCGGCTCTTTTATGTTTGATCTTCTGCTTTCTAAGCACACACTGCATTTAGAATTATAGTCAGTAATCTATGCATTAATTCCTGGCTAAATGATAGAATCTCTTGCTAATTTTCGTTTTTTTTTTCTATTCCCAAATGTCCTTCGTGTAGTTTGTTGAGAATATTCTTCCTCATACTCGCTGGAATAATTATCTTTTCTTCTTTTAGGATAATTCCATTTACGTTTGATAATTCATCCCGGAAATTCCAATATTCAAAAACCTCCTTGGGAACCTCATTTTTTCTCATCTGGCCAGCCGTTTATTATTAGCCTGGTCAATGTTTGTAATGTACCATCCTTTTGAAATTTCTTCCGTTATTTGTTTAAGATTTCTATCAGACATTGATGTATATCTTATAACCTTGTTCACGAAACACTCTATATCAGTTTCCACTTCATTATTTGTGTTGATCTTTATCGGCGCTCGCGATAACATGTTTGGAACTATTAAATCCTTCCCTGGTATGTACTTCAGTGGGAAGTCATATTTTTGTAAACTTAAAGTGCCATAGGAACGTAATTATTCTTTTTTTTTAAATAAAATATTAAAAGAACTTATCATTTAAAAACGATAGAAAAAAAAAACGATACAAAAATGTTAAGCAATAAGCATGCTATATCCCATTAAACATTCCTATCGCATCTGTCTGCGATAAGTCCCGAGTGCCAGTCTGAATAACTTCCGGTTTTCCAAGAAAGGAATACGTGACGTCACATTATGAACAAAGAACATAAACAACAATGGCATCTGCATCTGTATCATTTTCGAAACATCAAGACGATAACCACGACAGTTCTGAAAGTGATTCTATTGAATTGTCTCTGTCCTGTAGTTCATCGGAATTTGAAATGGGGGGGGGGGGGGGGGGGGGGGGTAACGGGAGCTCAAGTTCGGATGTTGAGACAGTAGAAGCTTCGCGTTTACGGGGTAAAAGGGATAAATATAAACTAAAATAATGAAAGAGAAGGAAGTGGGATACCTACCAGTTCTGTAACTATGCCGGCCGCCTGACATTAACCTTAAACTCCAAAAATATAAATGGTGAACATATTTCATTATTATAACCGAAACTCAATAGGAAAGGTGTAAGTCAAAATACGTTTTTTTTTAGTGGGGGAGGAGTCTGTTCATTGATTTTTTTTGACACATTTTTCTCAGGAACTACTAGGGCTACCAGAAATTTAAAATCAAGGTTCATATGTGCATGCTTTACTGTTTGATTCTTTTTCTGATACATCACTCAACATTCAACAAGTTTCTGTTTACCAAATACATATCCCACAATTATATATATTCTTACACATGACCATTTCTTTATACTGTTTTGCTAGCACTAGCAGTATGGATCAAGGCTCTGCTGGGGTATTTGAACAGAATAAATTAAAATAATTTTATTTTATTATTCTTATCACAAGGCCCGAAACAGGCATATAAATAACAACAAATACAGACATTCAATGTAACTACTTCCATTCAACCTCTCATACATCTTTCATACTGAGTTCTTTCTTTGAATGTTCAAATCAATCAAACTGAAAATATATAGTTCATGTTTTTGTATCTTGGATATTTTTATTTTGCCCTAAAATATATAAAAAAAAATCTGTTGCTTTCTTCAAGGTGTAATTGTGGACTTTGTGCCGTTATGCCGTCAACAAGAGAGTTTGTCTGCTGTTGTTGACGTGAAAAATGAACCCCCTGACACAGCTTGTATAACAGACCATCCAGTGTGCCTTGATATACATGTTTTAAAAGTTGCCTATTACCAGTACAGGCAGCAATATGGAGAGCATCCTGATCATGGAAATGAGTAAGGAATTCAGTCGTGTATTTTAACATCAAAATTTATTTTTTTAAATCTATTTTCATACAAATAATATGTTTTTAAATCATGAGTCAATGCTCTGAGTTGAAGGCTGTACAGCAAACATAACCTATAATTGCTTAAATTTATCATGTGAAGTCTTGGCTAGTGCGCTTTGGATGGCAAGCGTACCATGTCGTCTCATTAGAAAATGCAACACTTACTCTTTTTATACATGGTTACTTTATTTACATTGCTGATATTTTGTATTTAAACACTTTGTCTCATTGGCAATCATGCCATATTTCTTATTTTTTATGGCCCCGTCGTAGCAGAAGGGGCATTAAATTTTACCCTTGTCTAATTCTACGTCCGTCCATATGTCCCAACATTGATTTTTGTTCTCTAACTTTATTTTGCCTCAACAAAATGTTATCTGTATTCTTACGATTGTTCTATACTTGTTCATAAGCGGCTACTCCTTCATTTTTCGGATTATTGGTGTATAAAGAAGACACATCCATCGATACCAAAATTGTGTTGTTTGGTAAGGGATGTAATGAATTTATTTTCTTCAAATGATCTGTTGTATCTTGAATGTAGGATGGCATTGTTCGAACATGTGGTCTAAGATGGTAATCTACGAATTCAGATATTTTTCGGTTGCATGGCCATTGGCAGATACTATCGGACTTCCCGGAAGCCCTTCTTTATGAAGTTTTGGGAGCAAGTAAATTCGACTGGCTGTGCAGGTTTCATCAGGGCGTAGATATTCGTATACGTCGTCATCTAAGCTGACGATCCCCTTCTTCTGTGTAGTCGGTTTTGTTCATCACTACAACTGCACTACCTTTGTCTGCTTGTTTAATAACAATATCATCACGGCTTTTTAAATTGTTCATGGTATTGTTCTGAGAGACTTGGATACGTTTGCCACTGACTGATGATTTTACTTCAGTTTTAATAGATGATATAAAGGATTCTACATTATCGTTCTTACTTCTTGGTGAATTCCATTCGCTTTTCTTTTTAAATCTGTGGATGCACTTGTCCTCTTTATCACTCCATATTCCGAATCATTCATTCCGGCTTCCTGTAAGTTTTTTTTGGGTTGCCTATTAAAATGTTCTTTTAAGCGAAGACGTCTTGCAAATTGATCTACATTTGTCTCCAATTGCAGGTTGTTAATATTGGCTGGTAAAGGACAGAAGTTTAGACCTCTACTTAATAATTTTTCTTCGGAGTTGGTTAATTCTGTAGACGATGGATATATATATCTTTACATATTGCAATATTTGTCGTTTTTAAAATCTTTAAAATGTGGAATAGTCTCCAATAACATATGCAACGAATTTAAAATTTCAATTGATAATTCTTATTGAGCAGTTTCAAATATTTGTTGTTGCCCCCATGGGTGACTGGGGAATAGAAGTATGGTCACCATTGGTCTTCCTCCGACCGGCAGTAAAACCCGTGCTAAAGTGGGGCGTCCGTTTGGCTGTGCGGGATGTACAAATTTTCAGCCACGTCCGGTCAGAATGGGGACGTTAAATCCGATGCCTCGTGTAAAGAGAATGCCACGCTCTTTGCACGTTAAGAACCCTTGCGACAACTCTTTGAGGGGTCCGTAGGTGACCTGTTGCAAGGCTAAATTTCTGTCCCTATCCAATGTACCCTCAATTCCCGTGGCTGTCTAAATTTCTCCGACCTTAATCCCTTAATCTATTACAGAACCTACCTATTGTATTTATTGTGAACTTGTTCTCGTCCTGAACATGCATGAAATATTTGCCACTGGACGTTAAGCAACCAACAATCAATCAATCAATCAAATATTTGTTTATACGAAATCAAATCAAACTTTTATTGCCATATAAACCAACTTATACGATTTGTGACAAAAACAACATTAACTTAATGACAAGAAAAAAGCATGTATAATCATATTAAACAAACTAATGAAAATAGTTCAAAATTCAATTATGAGTCCCCTATCCTTAGTGCCAATGGCATTGTATTTTGTGTCCGAAGTGGTTTGTTTGTTACTCTGCTCAACATCTACAATGTCAACACCCCTGCCAAAATAAATTTTGCAAAATAACACGTGCTTAGCTATCTAGCTTGGGAAATTCAGACATAACATGCACTTTGTTTATTTCAGGTGTAGAACGATGAAACATGGCAATGTGTCTACTATGGACATCATTTGCGCTTTCTGAAAGTTCATAGAAAAAGTATTCATATAACGCTGCACATCAATTTATGTTTCGACAAAAGACAATGGTCTTTTTAGCCTTTCCTTCATTCACCGTTATATCATCCAATATCCATTGCAGGTCGCTCATTTCTTACCAACGGTCGTTAAATTTGGTCCTTCGGGAAGCATCCATTTTGTACCCGTCTTGTCTTGATCCATGTTGAGTTTTTTTTTCAGATATTCAAATTTCATTTCTATTGTTGCAGTTGTTGTAAGAGCAACACATGGAGTTTCATCTGGAAAAAATGCATTTTGATTGGTCACAATTTAAAAAAAATTAATTACAGAATTTTGACGAAGGCTTTACAAAATAATAATATCATGAAAGATGTTAAATATAAATGCAGTATATTTATTGACACCTTATCATTGACTTAATAACTTCTACCAGACATAGAGACAAATAAGCAATCATGCAACCAAAATTACTTGTAAAAGATATTGTTGGCATAAATTAAGATGCACACAATGCCAATGGCGATGTGCAATCCATGCAACAGCTGATCAACACGCTAAAAGTCTCTCCAAGAATTCTAGAAAACACAGCTAATCAGTACACAGTAAACATAATCATTAAGCTGCAGCTTACTAAATATAGACTGGAAACATTTAACTTGCTATCTACTGTCTGTTCAAATACAATGCTGAACAAAATTGCAAGATCTGGTTTAAGGTAAAACCATCTTTTCCTTGCAGTAGATAGAGGAGAAGTTGATGGCATACAAGAATTACTCACCGAACAGTATGACAGGAAACCCCGAGTTACTAAAGACAAGAAGACGCGATTTCATAATACATTATGTCATTAAAAAATTAGAAAAACATTGTTTGATCGCTTATACAGCTGTCATTGTATTACACGTTTAGTTTCTAGACGTAACACAATACAATTTTAGAATATGTGCATCAATTCACAATCTTCACTAAGATGAATTGCATGAAAGCACGGATAGGAAAAAAGTAATGTTAATTTGCATCAAACTTCAAAATATTTTTTTGTGTTGGGTTTTAACCTATAGATTACTTGTAATAATATTAAACTCACCAGTCAATTATAGGATTAACAATTAAATCGTTACTATTGGGCTCGTTGTATGTGTTAATTATTATACCCCACGCAACGAGTTGCGGAGGGTATACTGTTTTTGACCCGTCCGTCCGTCCGTCAGTCCCATTTCTTGTCATCGTAACTCCTCTCAAACCACACAACAGAATTTCACGAAACCTTTTTAGATAATAAGGACATACTATGTAGTTGTGCATATCGACAGGAAAGTACGATTTTTTTTTTCTAGGAGTTACGCCCCTTTGAACTTATTTACTAGAATGTACTACTGCAACCTTTTGTCATCGCAACTCCTCTCAAACCACACAACAGAATTTCATGAAACCTTTTTCAGATAATTAGGACATACTACGTAGATGTGCATATCGACAGGAAATTACGATTCAATTTTTTTTCCAGGAGTTACGTCCCTTTGAACTTTTTTGCCCAATGTACTACTGCAACCTTTTGTCATCGCAACTCCTCTCAAACCACACAACAGAATTTCATGAAACCTTTTCAGATAATAAGGACATACTACCTAGATGTGCATATCGACAGGAAATTACGATTCAATTTTTTTTCCAGGAGTTACGCCCCTTTGAACTTATTTGCCCAATATACTACTGCCACCATTTTGTCATCGCAACTCCTCTCAAACCACACAACAGAATTTCATGAAACCTTTTCAGATAATAAGGACATACTACGTAGATGTGCATAATGACAGGAAATTACGATTCAATTTTTTTTCCAGGAGTTACGCCCCTTTGAACTTATTTGCCCAATATACTACTGCAACCTTTTGTCATCGCAACTCCTCTCAAACCACACAACAGAATTTCATGAAACTGTGTAGATGATAAGGACATACTATGTAGATGTGCATTTTGACAGGAAATTATGATTCAATTTTTTTTTCTGATACAATTTTTTTTTCTTACACTTATTTTATTTCTCCGATGACAATATGGGGACGTGGGGTATGTGAGCGCTCACTAAGGTTCTTTAATTTGTGTTGTGTTCATGTACCATTGAAAACAAGTTATCGATATATGTACGTCACCTTTATTTACAACGTACGACGAACAATCGGCACATTGTTGACTATACGACGATTTATGTGTGTGTGTTAAATAGAGTTTCCTCTTGTACAGGTTAATTTTCATATTCTTCTTAAAACCTTATACATGCATATGGTAATTTTTACTGCGGGCTTGTTTTTCGATTTTCTAATACCTTTTTCATCAACAATTCGCCGTAACGTCATTATTAATTGCGAAGGAATTGTACAATTTGCGTTGCTTGATCAGTTTAAAAAAGGAGAGAATTATTTTTTAAGATTTTTGAAAGATGCTTCGAGTACAAAAGAACGACAATAAATTGCATGAAATATTTTATGCAAACCGGTACATAAATTTATAAGCAGAAAAGATCAATGTGTTATTTAATGGAAAATTTGTCAACATTAAGACTTTCCGAGCTCATTCAAAGAAAATTCACAACATCCATGCTGAAATATCAGACACTTAAAGAGAACAACCTGCCATTGTAAGAGAGACTAAAAAAATTTTAAAAAGTGATTTAAAATCAGCCACTTCATGAAGGAACTACTAGAACCGTCAAAGATGCCATAGCACAGCATTTATTTATATTTTCATCAAATAATGGAATGTCAAAGACCACTTTGTCACAGTATCTTCACCATGAAAAGTGTGTTCTACCGCAACCAAACAACCTGCCATCCACTTATAGTGAAGCTGTCACTATTATACAATCATACCTGATGCCAATAGAACAAATTAAATGCTGTATAAATGACTAAATTTTTTCTTAACAGCAGTACAATTCTTGTCTGTCCAGAATGTAATGAAAGTTTGGCGTTTTCAAACAACAGGAACAAAAAAAACCATTTCAATATATGCCTATAGTACCTCACATAGTTCGTTGGTATGGAACTAAGAACCTGGCAAAGATTCATTATGCCAACAAGCTCAACACAACTGGCAAGCTAAGCAGCTATACAGATGGCAATATATTTCGTCAACCAACAGATGACAGATGGAGTCTTCAGAGATCAGCAACAGCAGAAGTGTGCCATTGGCTCTTTTTGTTGATGGTGTGAATCCAAATAAAAACCAAACAGTCAAGAAGTCAATATGGCCTCTCATCATCACCTGGATATTACTACCACAAGAAATCCGTTACATACTAGGACCAATGATGTTGGCAGGTATTGTTCCAAGCTATGATAGAAAGGAACCAAAATCACTGGACCCTTATGTAAATGATCTAGTAGATGAATTATTATCAAACATTGAATGTAACTTGTATGACGCCTACACGGATGCATCAATTTCATTGTTACAGTATTTATGTGATTTACCAGCATTTTCTAAACTTTTACACTGTTCTTGTCAGGCAGCTATTCATGCTTGTTTTTTTTCAGTAAAGGTAACGGTGTCCATATCAGTTCAGTCAATAAAGTATTGCACATATCCAACAGAGAGTTTTTACCGATAGATTCACCATTTCGTAAAGATAAGACATTATTTGCCAACAAAACTAAAGAGGTTGCTCGCAGGTCCACAATCATATTCAAGGGAAGAAGAAATGGAAATAAGAAAAGAATATGACAAAAAAAAAACAAACAACCAAACATCTAAACTTCAAAAGGAACCTGGTTTTAAAGGGATGCATCCACTGCATCGCCTACCATATTTTGACAGAGTACATAAGATGCAACCAGATAACATGCACACATTAACAGATGTCACCAGTAACATTCTTAATCTTATAACAAGCAAATCCGATGGACCTAAAGTTCGCCAGTGTGAAAAAGACTATAATCGGTTTTAAAGAAACCTGGTTAAAAGACCATCATCATCAAGTGCCACATGTGAGAGACCATTCAAACAGGCAAAGAAATCGTCGGCAGAAACAGCTGTTCCTGAACAAACACCAAAAGCATCTTCTTAGTTACTGACAAAACACCCCCAAGGTTGACTTGGGAAACGAAGTATGGTCACATGGTCTTCTTCCGACCGGCAATAAAACGCTTGTCAAAGTGAGGCGGGATGTATCAAATTTGCAGCCACGTCCGGTCAGATTGGGGACGTTAACTCCAGTGCCTCGTGTAAAGAGAGTGCCACGCACTTTGCACATTAAGAAGCCTTGCAACAACTCTTTGAGGGATCCGTAGGTGGCCTGTTCCAAGGCAAAATTTCTGTCCCTATCCAATATACCCTCATCGATCAAATGTTTTTTAAACCATGCTTCTGACAAACGCCTTC
Organism: Mytilus californianus; assembly: GCF_021869535.1. Taxonomy (NCBI): domain Eukaryota; kingdom Metazoa; phylum Mollusca; class Bivalvia; order Mytilida; family Mytilidae; genus Mytilus; species Mytilus californianus. The sequence goes on from NW_026262682.1 coordinate 2,569,702, forward strand.
GATCTAGAACTCGGCTATCCTCATTTGTCATCCATTCTTTACCAAAATGTACATCATTATAAGAATATGCAATTCCTTCAAATGTAGACCCATTCCTAAATTTGTGAATAAAAAAATCTTGTAATTCTACCTTAATTAAAACCAGCTGTTATGAATGTGAAGCTCATTTTCTATATAACGTGATTCGACCATTTTATTTTCCGTTTTACATGGATTTACACTTAACAAGACTCAACGTTGATGATTGTTTTTTTTTTTTTCTTTATATTTACAGCTACTTTTGCCGGATGTTTAGTTACATCAATTTGTGCGGTAAACCCCGTTAGATAGGAGCCGGGTAATTCCAATCATCACTATATATTTGATAAAATAATGTGTAAAAATATGCCCTGATAAAATGAGCACGATTGGTAATGGTTTTAAAATACCAACTCATATTAGTCTTACTTTAAATATGAATTTAAGGCCAAGTTTTGAATAAATTGTTTTACGTACTAACCAGCTGAATCTACTTACTGTCAAAAGGACTGGATAATACGGGTTATTTTGCACGGACCAGATGTATTTACTTCCAGTCATAATGACCATATTAGAGCTAGTTCCTGACATACGGAATGGCCATACGGACTGGCCACATGGACTGCTTTGATTATTTAATATTACAAATGTTGCTACTAGCACAACATCGCGTATAGGACTTACCTACACATAAATTGCATATTCTGTATTGGCCCTGTACAGAGTATACATGGGCCAATATCGAATCAGTGTCCTAGAAATACTATAATATGACCAATGGCCAACGAACCTACCAATTTTGGGTTAAAAAATTACATTACTCACATTTTTGTTTTTAGAATATATAATTAAAAAAAGTGATACGTTTGTATGGGGATACGTTAAACATTGTTCTAGTTTTATTTACCTGAAATATTTTTTCACAATTAAGATTTGGTTGACCTACCCATCGTAATTAATTGATTGGCTCAACAGTTACCTACAAATAAATTACTGAATAATTAGATTTAACAATAAAATTAACCGATCAATGGAATACAATAGATATGTTTCAAAAACAGTTTCTCTTGTTGACATGAAATATTTTTGCTGTAATACATCTGTATAGTATGTTTCACTATCTTCTGTTTTGGAAGAACTCAAGGAAAAACAGTACCACATTTCCGACACAACCCATGATATATTTGACCGGAAACGGCACCATTGACTTTTTCAAACACGACGCATTTACTGGACTTACGCCAATCTAGTTTTCCAGAACAACATTCAGTTATAGGTGGAAACACATTTCTAAAAGCAAAATTTTGGTGGTTTTTACAATCTATATAACTTAAAATGTCTGCCTTGACGTAATTGTTTGATATGGCCATTGGTGATTCCCCATACATCGGTAGAACAGTTTCCATTTTCTCAACAGCCATGCTCACTTCTTCTCTGGTGTATTTACCCTTTTCTGCATTCTGGTTTATAATGTATCTTTCATAGCTGAAGGATAAATGTTCATCAATCTCGAACACATTATTGCATCTTGGAGTCTTTTAAGGGGTCGCAGCACTAAGTTGAAATTCATGGTGTTTTCTTTTCCGTTGTTACTTACGACCCCAAGGTTGACTGGGGAATAGAAGTATGGTCACCATTGGTCTTCCTCCGACCGGCAGTAAAACCCTTGCTAAAGTGGGGCGTCCGTTTGGCTGTGCGGGATCTACAAATTTGCAGCCACGTCCGGTGAGAATGGGGACGTTAAATCCGATGCCTCGTGTAAAGAGAGTGCCACGCTCTTTGCACGTTAAGAACACTTGCAACAACTCTTTGAGGGGTCCGTAGGTGACCTGTTGCAAGGCTAAATTTCTGTCCCTATCCAATATATACCCTCATTTCCCGTGGCAGTCTAAATTTCTCCGACCTTAACCCCGGAAGCCCCTATTACAGAACCTACCTATTGTTTTTATTGTTAACTTGTTCTCGTCCTGAATATGCATGAAATATTTGCCACTGGACGTTAAGCAACCAACAATCAATCAATCAATTTAACTACTTACGCTATGGAGCGTATTGCAATTGATGCTTTTCCCGCAACGTGACGTATGCTTATAATGACGTCACATCGGTAAAGGCCCCTGCTCATTTGATATTCCGCAATCCATCAGACTGCATCGGAGATGTCTTTCAGTTACCATAACAGAACAAGTTTATGCTATCAAGAAAAGTTAACAGTTCCCGAGGTTTTTGATGATACTTCGGCTGAAATCATTGAAAATGTTTCATCGGCAAACAGCATTCCACCAGATTTTTTAATTCCGCTGTTATTAGCAGCGTGTGCACATTTTTTTTAGGAAAATCAAAGGTTTTACCGTGGGGTACATGGCAGCAACCTGCTAATATTTATTCAACAGCGATAGGATTCACGGGTACAAACAAATCGGCAGCATTGGATATTGTAAAACAGGCAATACAGGAGGTTGCGAACATTCAATGCATATCATTCCAAAATTCAAGGATTGATTGTTGGTTGCTTAACGTCCAGTAGCAAATATTTCATGCATATTCAGGACGAGAACAAATTAACAATAAATACAATAGGTAGGTTTTGTAATAGGGGCGTCCGGGATTAAGGTCGGAGAAATTTAGACTGCCACGGGAAATGAGGGAATATTGGATAGGGACAAATAATTAGCCTTGCAACAGGTCACCTACGAACCCCTCAAAAGAGTTGTTGAAGGGGTTCTTAACGTGCAAAGACCCCCAAGGGTGACTGGGGAATAGAAGTATGGTCACCATTGGTTTTCCTCCGACCGGCTAGATGCCGAATTGGTCATACTAGAGTGACACACGAGTATCTTTTAAAAAATGAAGATGAACCACAATGTGTACCTTGCAACTGCAAGTATACTATTAAACATGTTTTAATTCATTGTATTGACTTTGCTGATATTCGGAAGAAGCATTTCAATGTCAATAATATGTATGATTTATTTAATAATGTTCCATTTACAAATATTGTTTCATTCTTAAAAGAAATTGGAATATATCATAAAATATAAAAAAATATTGTTATATTTAAAACGATTTTAATTTTTATCACGTTATCTTAGTGTTGATTTTTATTTGTAAATAATCAATTTGCTTTAGTCTAGAATTTTAGTTTATTGAAAGACCTTTTGCCTGATTTTAAAAATATACCTTAAATTGTTATAATATTCGAATTAGCTGTCGCCGCGATATAGCCTTTCTGTGCTAATGCGGCGTAAAGTAAACAACAATCAATCAATCAATCAATCCTCCGACCGGCGGTAAAACCCTCGTCAAAGTGGGGCGTCCGTTTGGCTGTGTGGGATGTATAAATTTGCAGCCACGTCCGGTCAGAATGGGGACGTTAAATCCGATGCCTCGCGTAAAGAGAGTGCCACGGTCTTTGCACGTTAAGAACCCTTGCAACAACTCTTTGAGGGATCCGTAGGTGACCTATTGCAAGGCTAAATTTCTGTCCCTATCCAATATACCCTCATTTCCCGTGGCAGTCTAAATTTCTCCGACCTTAATCCCGGACGCCCCTATTACAGAACCTACCTATTGTATTTATTGTTAATTTGTTCTCGTCCTGAATATGCATGAAATATTTGCCACTGGACGTTAAGCAACTAACAATCAATCAATGTTATTCACCAAAGTCATCATAGTATAAAACACGAAATATACACTATAAATATATGTTAAGAATAGCAGAAGGTAATGTGAAACATGTTATATCAGATATCAGTTTAAAGTTGAAAATATAAACTGTCCTACATTGAATAGCTCCTACATATTATTTAAACTTTATAATGGAATATATCTAAATACATAATGTTTTTTTCAATAATAAGATTAAATAAATATGATCTTGATATTTCGGGCAGATTTGTTAATTGTGTGTTTATTCAGTATTTCATATTTGATAATTCCAAAGCAGAACGTATATTAGTCGGGACATTTTGTTCATTTTTGTATTTATTTGTGCAATTCACATGACATTGGCGGTAATATGAATAAGGTTTTTAGGATTAAAATTATTGATACCATTTTTGTTTTACATGTATAAAAATAACGAAGCGGGAATATGCGAACCAAATAATCTGATTAACGCAAGCATGACTTATTAAATTCTGTTTGTATTTTATAAAAAGCTGCTACGGTCGAGTCCTTGCTAAAACAGCTTACTAAAGAAAACAGGCAAATCATGATGTGGGATGAGCTAAAAACCTGGCAGACAAGCCTGGGTTTGTACAAGTCGGGCAGCGCTTCGGACTATGACACCACCATAACTGCATACTATGGTGGTTCCCTAAAGAGACGGACATGCAGTAGTGAGTATTTCGGTTCATGTTGTATATATTTCTATTTATTATTTCAACAGCCCCTTACTTTGGTTTGAGTGCTATTTTTATGTTTTGGGGCGATCAAGAGCTGACAGTCTGTATACATTAGTGTATAATTCATGCTAGATTTCTTTTGTATCGCATTAAGTGAGTTGGTGATGTTTTAGTACCGTTTACCGATAAATGTCCTTTTTGATATTTTGGCATGCATATTGCATGTATGATATGCACAACCCACTTACTGCAAGACTTATAGATCAATTTCATTTGCCTAACACATGCACCATTTGCAGAAAGAAATACTAGTAATTATTAAAGAATTAAAATATTATAACATCGTTTTATTAAGGTAATACAGCACTACCAAATCCAGTGGTAAACTTAACTGAGATGTCGCATCCAAGTGAAATCTGTAAAAGACTTGAGGAGAGAAAAACATCCGACAACAATGACGGACTATACAGTCGTTTTTTAATGTGCATGCCGGAGCCTGTTTTTTCCTTACCTGATGATGTCCAGACTCTGAGAAATGACCTGCCAAGTTTAGCAAGGTACTTATAACACACATATTACTCTAGATATTTTTTACCAACTGAGTACAGTTAAGTCTTGTATTTAATTCCCCCCAGTGTTTTATTCCATCGGCGCCTGCAAACATATATTTCCCCCTCCCGCATTATGTATGTGCCTATACCAAATAAGGAGCATTTAATTTAGTGGTTGAAGTTTGTTTATTTTTATGTTTTAAACATAAATTAGGCAGTTTGTTTTCACGTTCGAATTGTTTTACATTTGTAATTTCTGGGCTTTTATAGTTTACATGTACTATGCGTTATGAGTTTTGCTCAGTGTTAAAGGCCGTACGGTGACCTATAATTGTTAACTTCTATGTCATTTGATTTCAGGTAGAGAGTTGTAAATATATAATAATAACTGAAAACGACGAATATACCAAATAAAATGTTTCATTCATTTTATATCATTCAATCGTTATTTAATGTTGGTTACAATAAAACAGCATTTTAACGTTTATACGGTTAACTGTAAAAACGGGTGATCCAAAATATTACTGATTATGACAAGAAATAAAAAAATTATTAAGTTTAAGAAAGTACAAAACAAACCATTAGAGTATTTGTTTTGGTCTCGTGTGCTTTAAAGCATTTGGGTAATTTCAGAAACTGAAAATCATATCATTAAATTAGAAGATGACCATAGATTGGCAATGGTTATTCAAGCCATGGACAATGCACAGAAAGTATTGAAGGATTTAGAGGAATTAAGAAATGAAAAAAATTATGAGGATTTCGTTAATTTACACGATGTATTTGGTTTACAGTTAGATTTAGAAGAAATACCGACATAGCTAGATAATACAATTAATTATCTAATTACTACCACAATTTTATATTTATAAGTATTGTTATTTTCATTGTTATTAATACATGTAATATCAGTATTACAAACCATATCTTGAACTCTTATCTTATTGTTTGGAAAATTTAAAGAAATTTAAATGTGACGTCATTTTTGTGCGTCGATTTCTTCGACTAACATACATTACGTTGTTCGGCTGTGCTGTTTTAATGTGCTGATTTAGGTTGTTTTACGTATTCGTTTTTATTCTATAGTTAGTCACCACTTCGATGTTAACATGTCTATTATATAGTCATTTTTATAAATTTACGGTTTGCAAAAGTATGAATTATTCTAAATACTAAGGATTTTCTTATCCCAAGCAGATAACCTTAGGAATTTTTGGTCATCAATGCTTTCATGTTTGTTTGGATTTCTTTGCTATTTTGACCTGACCGTCACTGATGAGTCTTATGAAGACGAAACACCCGTCTGGCGTATTAAATTATGAGCCTGGTATCTTTAATAACTATTAGCTTTTCGTAATGATCTATTGTATTGTTTATTTGTGTGTTTCTCTGTCCTGTATGTTCTCCCATTTATTTGTATTGTAGTCCTGTCATGTAATGTTGTCATTTTAATGTTATATTTAACATTGCCATAAAAGCGGGAGGTTTGGTTAGCCACAAAACCAGGTTCAAACCACCATTTTTTCTTAAAATGTCCTGTACCAAGTCAGGAAAATGGCCATAGTTTATATTATAGTTCGGTTCTGTGTGTGTTGCATTTTAGTGTTTCTGTTGTGTCGTTGTTCTCTTATATTTGATGTGTTTCCCTCAGTTTTAGTATGTAAACCGGATTTGTTTTCTCTCAATCGATTTTATGAATTTCGAACAGCGGTATACTACTGTTGCCTTTAATTAGACGTTCGATAGGGTTTTTTTTGACACATTTTGTGTGTCATAAATTTTCTTTTCAATATGGCATATCCATCACATATTCGCAAACGTCGGATTCAAAATGACAAATATACGTAAAATTTCCTGTTACTTTTCTTTTGAAATATGAAAATTTCATGGCTTAAGTGGGTGCAATACAAATAAAGTAGAGAAAGTGACTGGCGTATCATCCCTTAAATAATTGTATTACCTTTGTTTCAGGCAAAAGAAATTGAACTTCAAACCCATTGTAGGTTTGGTGTTATATTGCAACCTAGTGGTCAAATGGCAAGGTACCGTTACAAATCCAACCTGGATCTAGAAACACCCACTACAACTGAAAACAAAGAAAATGAGCCGGCAGAACCAGCAGAATCAATCACATCTGCTCAGGAAACACACAGGGACTCTCCTATCAAGCGACACCCTGTTGATAGAGTAGAATCTTTGGTACCAAATAAGAACAACTTGAAACAGGAGTGCAGGATGTGTGGGCTCACAGAGGAGACTTCTTTATTTTTTTGGAAAACAAGAGGACAGGACTGTCGGTATTGGGTTCACCAGCACTGCATTGGCCTGTAATATAGGGAAAAAGTGAACTCCAAAGTGTGCCTTACTACTGTAAAAAACACGGGCGAACTCAAAAAAAGAAAAACTAGATGTACACCTTATTGATTGTTAATTATTGATTAAATTAAATTTTAAGTTGTTATTGAATTTTACATTGTTATTCACACAATATGTCATAACCATACTTAGTATTATTCTCTGAAAGGCCATACTCATCCAATTGTTATTGCATATTTTTAGCCTTTTTGACTAACAAAAATGGACCGAAAATTGTCCAAGCTGTTACCACAGCAACCACAAAATTTTATGGGGAACTTGATGTATATTTTGGTATATCTCAATGATTAGAACATTTTTACAAATTTTGAACCAATTCTGTGACATGTTATTTCCACATGATTTTGATGCTTACAGAGAATGACTCTTAAGAATCCACTGGTGGCATCCAGTTTACTTAAGACTTTAGCATTCGGCATTTGCAAGATTACTTCTTCTACGGGTTTTAACGGAAAATGTTCACGTAATATGGCCTTGTTTAGATCACGTGGATCAATGCAGATTCGAATTTTGCCATTGAGTTTAATGAGTCACCATGGAGTTAACCTATTGTGTAGGTTCTTGATGTTAGAAGATAACACTAATGTCCTCCATACGGTCAAGTTCAGCTTTAACTTTGTCTTTGATAGCTATGGGTATCTTACACGGCGTCTGTACAACTGGTGCTACAGTTTTGTTTATACGTATCTTATGTGTTCCTGGTAGACATCCTAGGCCTGTGAACAAATCTCCATATGGTTGTTCAAGTTTTTCTGGTAAAAACCTTAGCCGATTTGGCAGAACTTTTTGGAATTTTGGGTCCTCAATGCTCTTCAACTTTTAATTTGTTTGGCTTTATAACTATTTTGATATGAGCGTCACTGATGAGTATTATGTAGACGAAACGCGCGTCTGGCGTATTAAATTATAAGCCTCATACCTTTTGATAGCTATTTGTCGTTTCTTACGGATTGCTTGTATGAGTGATTGAATGTATGCGCTTTAGGAGTTTCATCGCTTCGCATGTTTTGGGACCTATGACAGATTGTACATTACGATCTACAATGTGAAATTTCAAGGCATGATCCTGGCATTTATAACTACACCTAAGATTGATTATTCCAACAGTGAAATGATGTGTCCTGAGTATGAACGGAGCGGTGAAAGTTGTTTTATGATAGGATACGAACAAATGGTTTCCAGTTTGTGTAGGGAAAGTACGTTGCATTTTGCACCTGTGTCTAGCTGAAAGTTAACTGGTACGTCGTTGACGTTGATTGTGTCGGTCCAATCATGGGTATTCAATTCTGAATAATCAATTGTAGCAACAAAAAATTCATCATCATCAGATTCACCGCATATATCTAAAGTGTGCATATTCTTTGTTGATTTGTTTGATGACAGACATACGGACGCAAAGTGGTTATATGTGTGGCACTTGTTGCAGTGTTTCCCAAATGCAAGATTTTCTACGCTCAAGTTTACCTCCACAGTTTTTACATTTGTTTGTGAAATTAGGTGATTGCCCCTTGTTATTTTGAAGTGATCCCCTTTGTGGTGTGTATTGCTTGCCATACTTTTTACCTGATGTAAAATTGTTTCGTCTTGATGTTGATGGTTTTATCTTCGCTTTCCATAGATTTTAATTGTGCTTTAGAAATGTCATACGTTCTTGAGAAACTGATAGCTTTTTCTAACGATAGTTCGGACCCTTCGATGATGCATTTTTCACGATCTTTGTGGTCTTTAGTTCCAAAAACAATGGCATCACGGACCATTTCGTCTGGCGTTGCATAGCCGCAATCTTTTACCAATATTTTAAGATCGGTGAGGTATTCTTCGTATGTGTCAAAATCTTTTTGTAGACGGCTTAGAAATTTGTATTGTGAATAGATCTTGTTTGATTTAGGGCGGACGTGTTTTTCAATGTTCTGATAGTACACTTCAAGTTTCATTTTGTCTTCTTCCGAGAGATCCCAAGTTGAATATATGTCTCTACCTTTGTTTCCAATCCAAATCATTAGATAGTTACATTTTTGTGCTTCGGCAGTTTTAGCTAGAGGTCCCGCGAACCTGAACCAACATTATGTATGTTGTTGGAAAGATTTCCAAGCAGTCACTAGGTCTGTTGCCTCCCAGTCCATTTTGGGATGTGACCCTGATAGTGCATTCATAATTGTGATAAATAAGGTAGCTGGATTGTTCATGCAACTTTTAAGATTGCTTCCATCTACGGATGGCTTAATTTCTTTATGATGGGCGATGGTTCATGCTGACACCATGTTCAATAAGTACGAAGACATGTTGACAATAACAAACTATATTTATGCACCTTCTATACAAGAGAGTATCATAAAAAAACCCAATAAAGTCCGGATCGTATCCGGTTAAGATATGTCAATATTACAGTATGTGACAGTAACTACGTTATGTTACAATACTATGTTACTTGTGTTACAATATAAATTTATCATTAGAAAACACCAATAAATTTGTTTCATGTATTGGTAATTGAGTATACTATTGTACTTATATCACATGGCTTACGAAATAAACTAAAAATGAAGATTTGAGACTTAAATTTTTACAGAAAGTTAGAAATACCTATTTTCAAATAGAAAATATTGATAATTTTAATAAATTGGTTTGAAGTCTTTTGTGTCCGTCAATTATTCAATATGCTGCTCCACTTGTTAAAAAGTCATGGTCACTGATACAATGCTTTGTCGTGAAAATAAACAACATTTTGTTCTTTGACATGATTTCTTATTGAATTCTGTTGAATGTCAGTGTACACAGAGAAGACATCATAAGTTATTATTCAGTAAAATCATTGAAAGGAAGCTAAAGGAATCACCATATCTTCAGCTACAATTTATCAGCAGTCTCGACAAAGACTTGTATCAGAGTAAAAACCTCAATCAACCATTGTCAGAGAAAGCAATTCAACTCTACTAGATTCCTATTCAGACATTTTGTGAACTTCAGTAGCAAAAATGGTATGTCTAAAAAGGCTCTAGACATGTGCCTAAGAAATGAAAAGAAAGTGTTTTCACAGCTTAACTGTCTACGAGCTCATACAAAGATGCATAAAAACGTGGTGAAACAAATACTGATTACAACTTTAACATGTGATGATTGTGTTAATGATTGTTTGCTATTCCGCAAACTAAATGCTTATGAACTTTTCCATGGATATTAAATGAGGTTAATGTGGTGAAAAAGATAAAGCGACCATTCCTCTTCTGCTTGAACAACCTACACATGCATGCCTCTTGAACTACGGTTAGTCAGGATATATGGTGATGGTAATGTTTGAAAACTTGTTTTTAAGACCATCTTTGAGTAATTGGATATTTTCCGATATTGCTGCTGGCAAACTTGATAAACCATTGTTTCAGAGAGGACGGGTTTTTTAAGATACCGAGGAGCATTGCACTGTGCCTTTATCATTATTGTTTTATGGTCTCAATACACATAAAAGTATGGCAACACAGAATTCAATGTGGGTATTGGTGTTAACATGGCATAATTTACCTATTCCAATAAGATACATCCTACGACCAATGATGTTTGTTGGAATTATGCCTGGAATTAAAACTGAGGAACCAAAGAACTTTGATCCGTTTTTAGATGTCCTTGTTGATGAACTGTTGGAATTATCAACGTGTACTGTGTTTGGTGCGTACAAAGAAGCTCCAACAACTGTAAAATATACCCTGCTGCAATATATTTGTGGTTCCTGCAACCAGTCTAGTATCCCTGATACTGATGTCCCACAAGGATATATGAGATTGGTGGAAGGACACCAAGTGTTGGTACCTTTTCCTTGGGTAAATGGCATTCAAGGAGCAAACAAGTCAATAACCGTTTTCAGCCAAAAGAGGTGTAAAAAAAACCGGCTCCGACTTGGCATATACTCAAATCATATTGGAAAAGCGTTGATTGATTGATTGATTGATTAATGGTAGCTTAACGTCCAGTGGCAAATATTTCATGCATATTCAGGACGAGAACAAATTAACAATAAATACAATAGGTAGGTTCTGTAATAGGGGCGTACGGGGTTAAGGTCGGAGAAATTAAGACTGCCACGGGAAATGAGGGAATATTGGATAGGGACAGAAATTTTGCCTTGAAACAGGTCACCTACGGACCCCTCAAAGAGTTATTGCAAGGGTTCTTAACGTGCAAATAGCATGGCACTCTCTTTACACGAGGCATCGGATTTAACGTCCCCATTCTGACCGGACGTGGCTGCAAATTTGTACATCCCGCACAGCCAAACGGACGGCCCACTTTAGCAAGGGTTTTACTGCCGGTCGGAGGAAGACCAATGGTGACCATACTTCTATTCCCCAGTCACCCTGGGGGTGAAAAGCGTTGAAAGATTTTTTTTACTTTTTAAGGTATTATGGGGTCTACATACATGTTACAAAAAATATTAGAATACATTTTCGAGAGAAATTGTTTTGTCATTTAAACTGAATACAAAACCAAAGTTGTTTTCATATTTGATAGAACGATTTTTAAAGGAGCATTGTCTGTCAAAATCATGATCACCAATTTGATGATTTAAAATTCTCAGTTTATTCATGAGAACTAAAACTAGAAATATCAATTCTAGTCGACACTTCCGTTGACAAATAAATACCTTACGGGTAAAACATCGATATACCATGATTCCAAAAATCCCAATTTTTACCTGCATTCGGTAATTTCGCTTTTAGTGATCAACATCGCACAAGGAAACTATCAAAGATAAACATGATGGATAAATTAGCCTCCTGAAAACGAGAGCCCCTGTTTTATCTGCTGATAGTTCTCTATAGTTTGACCTTTTTTCATTACCATGTACAACAACATGGAGCAATTATATAGCTTGGATTCCTAATCCACATACTTAGATAAATCAAAAGAAGAACAGAAACAAAGGCGAGACATGGAACACCCAGTTCGTGATGTTTTTATGTTGATCACTCAATAAAACGTACCTATGGTTTAATTGCGTAAAGTTTTAAAATGTCTTCGATGTTATCTGCTTCATCTGTTATATTATTTTTCTCTGCGAAAAACATAACTTATTTCTTCAGGATAAGTACATTATATAAAGAAGTGAAATGTGTCCAATTTTATGTTGAATGTGTACCAAGACGGAAATCTCGTAACGTGTTCTATATCTATCATACACTTAAACAAGTAAGAAAAAGATGTGGTTTAATTGCCAATGAGACAACCCTCCACCAGAGACAGACGTTACCAGTTGCAGGTCAATGTATGGCCTTCGATAATGAGCATACCCACACAGCACAGTCGGCTATAAGACCTCGAAATGATTGTTTTCACTTATATATATATATATGTATATATATATCAGTATAAACATTATTCAAATCTCAAAAAATTGAAAATGAACAGTTGATAAGATTTATTATATTCCTACTTACTGAAGGCTTTAAAAGGTGTTAAAAGTTGAAATCATCCCTTCGTCAATTTTACGGACGTCATCACGAGTTGATTGACCGTACTGAAATATCCGTCCCCAATTTCGTAGCTACAATCCCATCCCTTTTCACGAATGTGACCTACCAATAAGTCTTGTAAAAGGGTTTGTACTAACATTACAACATCACGGGTGCCACATGTGGATCACGACCTGCTTATACTTCCGGAGCAGTTTTTGGTGGGGTTCGTGTTGCTCGGTGTCTAATTTTCTATGTTGTGTTAGGTGTACTGTTGTTCTTCTTTTTTAGTGTTGTCAATCAAATAATTATGTAGAAAAAAGTGAAAACCGCAGAGCTCGCTCAAGGCAACGCCAACTTGTTACACTGTCAGAGTAATCCGAAGCTTTACAACAGGGATGGAACAACATGCCTCAGGCTAAAATTTCCAAAATTGACTTGTCTAGGCGACATATGCCCCGAGCAGTTATTAATACGAATAGTGGACACACGCGATATTGACTTTTCGAACGCTGAACATCTAATGATTATTAATAAAATTGAGAATGGAAATGGGGAATATGTCAAAGAGACAACAACCCGACCATAGAACAGACAACAGCAGGTCACCAACAGGTCTTCAATGCAGCGAGAAATTCCCGCACCCGGAGGCGTCCTTCAGCTGGCCCCTAAACAAATATATATACTAGTTCAGTGATAATGAACGCCATACTAAACTCCAAATTGTACACAAGAAACTAAAATTAAAAATAATACAAGACTAACAAAGGCTAGAGGCTCCTGACTTGGGACAGGCGCAAAAATGCGGCGGGGTTAAACATGTTTATGAGATCTCAACCCTCCCCCTATACCTCTAGCCAATGTAGAAAAGTAAACGCATAACAATACGCACATTAAAATTCAGTTCAAGAGAAGTCCGAGTCTGATGTCAGAAGATGTAACCAAAGAAAATAAACAAAATGACAATAATACATAAATAACACAGACTACTAGCAGTTAACTGACATGCCAGCTCCAGACTCCAATTAAACTGATTGAAAGATTATGTCTTCATCATATGAATATCAGGCACAATCCTTCCCGTTATAACATATATGAGAAGAACATAACCCGTGTCATGCCAACAACTGGTTTTTAAATAAATGTGTTTAGTGCCGATGCAAAGACTAATGTTCATTCAATAACCTTTGACCGGAAAGTAATAAGTTGATATTGCATAATATAATAGTACAGATATTTCATAAGGAACCAAATAACTTTTTTATCTTCTTCTTCATGCCAGAATCCAGGTTCAACCCACCATTTTTTTCTTAAAATGTCCTGTACCAAGTCAGGAAAATGGCCATTGGTAAATTATAGTTTGTTTCTGTGTGTGTTACATTTTAATGTTGTGTTTTTGTTGTGTCGTTGTTCTCCTTTTATATTTGATGCGTTTCCCTCAGTTTTAGTTTGTAACCCGGATTTGTTTTTATCTTTATCGATTTATGAGTTTCGAACAGCGGTATACTACTGTTGCCTTTATTTTTTAAATTTAAAACGGAATAAATGCTCAATTAACATATAGTGCAATTTTTTTTCAAATTGCTGTTTGGAATATAATCTTGATAGTTACTCGCAGTATAAATGAATTAACTCACAAGTTGCAGAACTAAGAAACAGCACGTTAAACAACTTAAGAGTATGCTATCTTATATGAATTTGAAAAAGCTGAATTCATTTTAACTTTTTCTATGGTTTCGTATATGCTGACATAAGCTCGTATTAACAATGATCTATTTTTTAACACTGATTTCAAGTTTTTTTGCCATCTGCGCAAAGTGTTTAATACATATAAATGAATCATTTTAGTTAAATTTAAACCAACAATATGAATTTTCCCTTTCTCTTTTTTCTGATTTCTAAAGAAATATTCGAAGTAAAGAGATTGACAGGCTAACTGCAACACTTAGCAAACCAAGTGACGAAGCAGGGAATCAGGGCGTTAAAACCGAACCAGACATTATCATCGAAGAGAATTTTTATTAACATGGTGAAACAAAGGCAGTAGAAGCTGTAAATCAGCTAGCGAAGAGGAACGATCGGCCTTCGTTCATGCTGTTAAAGACACTGAACAATTAAAGGTTGTGCACAAAAGTAAAATAACAAAAATACTGAACTCTGAAGAAAATTCAACAAGGAAAGTCCATATCAAATGGCAAAATGAAAAGCTCAAACTAGTATTTTCAGATGTAGAAAATGGTGGATTAAACCTGGTTTTAAAGCTATCTAAACCCCTCAGTTTACACAATGGCTAACAGGAAACAAACCAGGCGTTATGATAAACTTCAATAGTGACATTAAAAGACTTATAACAGATAAAATCAATAAGGAGCAATATTCAGATAAATATCAAATTAAATTTTCTGGTGATGGTGCTAGAGTCTCCAAAATTTCTAATTATGTATTTTTTTCTCTAGCCATTTTAAACGATGATATAAATCTCTCTTATAATCAGCACATTTGCCATTGTAACGTGTGATGAAAACTATGAAAATTTAAAGAAAACATGTAAACCTCTGTTCGATCAATAAATAACTTAGTAAAAAATAAATTGCAAGAAATTGAATTTTTCGTAGGAGGGGACATGAATTTTAACTGATTTTTTTTTGGCTTAGGTAGTTCAGTAGTTGATTATGCATGTCACTGGTGTAAAGTTCATAAAAATTATGTAAACCTTTGTTCGATCAATAAATAACTTAGTAAAAACTAAATTTATAAAGATAAATGATAAATCTTAAGAAATTGAATTTTTCGTAGGAGGGAACATGAACTTTTAACAGATTTTTAGGCTTAGGCAGTTCAGTAGATGATTATGCATGTCCCTGATGTAAAGTTCATAAAAATTACAGGTATGACATCAGTAAGTGTTGGAATTTTTACCATACCCCAGAACTGTTTCGATCATATGAGGAAATTTGTCAGTTGCCATGTCTGCCTAAACACACTTTTGGTGTACAACACAAACCTCTGCTTGCATTAAGCGTAAATCATTATGTCCCAGATCAACTTCATCTTCTGCTAAGAATAAGTGACATCCTTATGACAAATTTTATTTTTGATAGTAAAGATAAAGATGATAAATATAAAAAAAAACTAAATGTAATGGCAAAAATCTTGAAATATATTAGTAGAAGGGATTCAAATTTGTGGTGTTTCTTTTTATATTTGGATACCAAAAGGTAGCTCAGATCTTGTTTTGACAAGTTTGGCAGGTGCAGAAATGTTAAAGGTATTAAAATATCTGCCTGCAAAGTTAGAAGAAAATTGAGTCTAGAAGGTAAATACAGAAGATAAGATTGTCAAGTTATGAACAGATTTTTACAATCTATATCCATTTATTACAAGTGTAGAAAGTGCTAATTGCACAGTTGACCAGATATTTTCGAGGGTCAATGAGTGGATATCGATTTTTTTTTTTGAGTTAGGAGAGTTTATGTTTCTTTTTTTTATTTCAAATTATGGCTGCTTGAAAGTTTTCAGGAGAAGGTGTGTAAAAAACAATGACATAATAAAAACTATTCATCAGCGTAAATCGGACGGTGCCTGTGATGCTCTTTAGGTGCGAAAAAGATTTATGCCAACTCTTAAAATATTGCTCGACCAAAGCCATTAGAAATAAACAATCCGCATATTGATTGGAAAAAGACATCTTACAAATTAAAAATGTGGAGAAGACAATTTTCAAACTAGAAATGTGAAGAAGACAAAAATTCAAGCAGAAAATGAAGAAGCTAAAAACTTCTTTATAAACTTATCGATCCTTTAAATAAACTTATTCTAAAAGGGTACCAATTCAACAATGTAATAAGATCATTGAATATTGTTTTTAATGGTATAAGTATTGATTTTGTTATCAATAAATTAAAAGCAAACTAAATATTGCTAGTATGTTGTATACATATACACATTCATGAATCTACAATCTGTCGATACGTGTATCTTGGCATTGCACAAGGTCATGTTTTTCTCTGACTGTTTATGACGTCTTTACACTAAATCCATTGGATTGATTGATTGATTGTTGGTTGCTTAACGTCCAGTGGCAAATATTTCATGCATATTCAGGACGAGAACAAATTAACAATAAATACAATAGGTAGGTTCTGTAAGAGGGGCGTCCGGGATTAAGGTCGGAGAAATTTAGACTGCCACGGGAAATGAGAGTATATTGGATAGGAACAGAAATTTAGCCTTACAACAGGTCACCTACGGACCCCTCAAAGAGTTGTTGCAAGGGTTCTTAACGTGCAAAGAGCGTGGCACTCTCTTTACACGAGGCATCGGATTTAACGTCCCCATTCTGACCGGATGTGGCTGCAAATTTGTACATCCCGCACAGCCAAACGGACGCCCCACTTTAGCAAGGGTTTTACTGCCGGTCGGAGGAAGACCAATGGTGACCATACTTCTATTCCCCAGTCACCATTGGGGGGTACTAGAATAAAATACGAATATCTGTTAAAAAATGAAGATGAACCACAATGTATATCTTGCAACTGCAAGTATTCTATTAAACATGTTTTAATTAATTGTATTGACTTTGCTGATATTCGTAGGAAGCATTTCAATGTCAATGATATGTTTGATTTATTTGATAGTGTTCCAATTACAAATATTGTTTCATTCTTAAAAAATTAGAATATATTATAAAATATAAAAATGTTGTATAAATTTAAAACGATTTTGATTTTTATCACGTTATCTAAGTGTTTATTTTTATTTGTTAATAATCAATTTGTTTTAGTCTAGAATTTTAGTTTATTGAATGACCTTTTGTCTGATTTTAAAAATTTACTTTAAATTGTAAAAATGCTTGAATAAGCTCTCGCCGCGATATAGCCTTTTTTGTGCTAATGCGGCGTAAAGCAAACAATCAATCAATTAATCAATTTAAAAAACAATTCTTATGTTTTTCAAAGACGAAATGCTAAGAAACGCTTCGGACGCATGAAATTATTAAACGTGTTGTGTTCAATTTTTTACATCACTGGGTCGATACCTCTGCTGGTGGACTATCAGTCCCCGAGGGTATCATCAGCTCAGGATTCAGTACTTCGGTACTGACATGATTTATAACAAACCTTTCTAAAATTGTCCGTTTATAAATTTTGAAATTATAAAGAAACTAAGGTTTCAGCTCCCTCAGGCAAAGTTAACCTTTAAAAGATGAATTTGGCTATTTGTTTTAGATATTTTTGTCATATAGCTCTTCAACTGTTTCGGTACTTATACATTCCTCGGATTTCAAACGTTTGGCTTTGAGCGTTCCTGATGAAGGTAAATCCAGAAAAGCGCTTCGGACGCATGAAATTATTACACGTGTTGTTTTCAGTCTTTTAAATCACTGGGTCGATGCCTCTGCTGGTGGACTATGAGTCCCGAGGTGATAGGTATCATGATAAGAAAGTATCTTAGAATTTACATATAATTTTCAATGAAATTTTACAGGCCAATTGTAGAACATAACTTCGCAGCTTTCAACAGATAGTCAATGTACCATTCCCACCAGTAGTGGAAACCATATGGATACACCAAAGAAAGATTGATTGATTGTTGGTTGCTTAACGTCCAGTGGCAAATATTTCATGCATATTCAGGACGAGAACAAGTTAACAATAAATACAATAGGTAGGTTCTGTAATAGGGCCTTCCGGGATTAAGGTCGGAGAAATTTAGACTGCCACGGGAAATGAGGGTATATTGGATAGAGACAGAACTTTAGCCTTGCAACAGGTCACCTACGGACCCCTCAAAGAGTTGTTGCAAGGGTTCTTTACGTGCAAAGAGCGTGGCACTCTCTTGACACGAGGCATCGGATTTAACGTCCCCATTCTGACCGGACGTGGCTGCAAATTTGTACATCCCGCACAGCCAAACGGACGCCCCACTTTAGCAAGGGTTTTACTGCCGGTCGGAGGAAGACCAATGGTGACCATATTTCTATTCCCCAGTCACCCTTGGGGGTTCCAAAGAAAGAAAATTGGACAGAAACCAGTGTCAAACAAGAAAATGACAGCGATGTACTTATCGTCACAATGAAAAATTATTATAGGTCAATGTCACTCGCTTTTACAATTAGCGTAATTATGCGTTTATCTACTGTTAGTAGAAACAAGGTGACTGACGTTTTATTATTTTAGGCAAAATCGAAAGTTGAGGGACATGAACTAAATCGGGGGAAAATAACACCAACAATACAAACTATAAAATATCTACGATAAACTGTTTCTTTTGTGGTCAATAATAGTCACTCTAACCACGATTAATAAGTCACAATAAAAATACAATACATAAATGAGTCGACATCTTCCTAGTTATGTATTATGGTATGCTTTTGTCTGTCCATTGTCAACATTATCATTGTCGTAAAAATAACACTAGCTTGAAATGACGAAACCACATCAAACTTCAACAGTGTTGAAACTTAACAGGAAGCTCCCTGTTTTTAACAATGTTCACATTGTCTTTCCAGAGTTATGGGACTTGAACAAATTTGCATTTCTTGACAAATGTCACTCAATGACAAAGTTCACCAAATCTCGTTAATCTTTAACACAGTTCAGATCAATAACCGGGGACTCCCTTTTGTTTTAAATGATTTTGAACTTTTTGTTCTAAAGTTGTTGGACTTTATTCATGAGAAATTTACCATTGTTTCCCCATGTTTTACAATAATTATAAATCCAGTCACCAAATCTCGTTAATCTTTAACACAGTTCAGATCAATAACCGGGGACTCCCTTTTGTTTTAAATGATTTTGAACTTTTTGTTCTAAAGTTGTTGGACTTTATTCATGAGAAATTTACCATTGTTTCCCCATGTTTTACAATAATTATAAATCCAGTATCCTTTGTCCAAACTTCATTCAATTTTGCATATTGTCAGGACCAATAACAGAAGTTCTTTATTGATTTTGACAATACTTGTGTGATTCCAGAGTTGTGTGACTTAGTTCATGAAAAATTGTACATTTCTCCACATTGCATACGACAAGTTTGCTTTGACCTCATTTGATCTAACTTTAACACAGTGTCAGGACCAATTAATGGTGAATCCATATCAAATTTGACATTCAATTTTGTTGTTCGAGAGTAAGAGAACCTTGTTCATAAAAAATGAGGATTTTTTCCTGAAATGACAATTCAAATAATTAGGGTCAGGTATAGGTGTATTATTAACCCGTAGCTCATCTGTTTATTACATTGACTCTTGACATACAAGTTAATTAAGATAAAGTGATAACATTGAGCTTGTGCACAATGTTTTAAGGTAGTTTTGATCAACGAAATATTTGCAACTGGACATGAGGAGTAGGTATCAATTGTGGTATTGAAAACAGAAATGAATGACTTCATCATGTGAACATATTTTAATGATCAAATTCCAAATGTAAACTGCTTCCAGCGCTTATTATGGTCCAAGTCAAATTCAGCAATTTGGCTAACAAAAGAGGTATGAGGTGGCATAGAAGTAAAGGTGCAACAATATGTAGGAATGCTACTAGACGAAATAAAAGTGAAGAATGAGTCCGTATATGATAAAAATTCTGGTGAATTGATTGGCTTCATAGATCTTGATAGTATGTCAAATGTTCTAATCAATATGGAGGAATGTATTAAAGAACAAGAAAAGATACAAGCTGCATCGTCTTAGTTGTAATGGTACGGAGCTTTTCTTTTGACCTTACGTTCCCACTTGCTTACTTTGCAACATATGGATTCACATCAGACCAATTGTTTGGAATTTCATAGGAATGTGTTCAGTTGGTTGAGATTGATGCCGGACTGAAGGTGTTGTACATTACTACTGATGGTGCCTTACCAAATCGAAGATACTTCATACAACAGATGAGCAGCAGACAACTGTATACCGTGCAAAAAACATACAGATCAACATATATTTTGTTTCTGATCCACCTCATCGGATTAAAACAGCAAGAAATTGTTTCTCAAATTCACACTCGCTCAAGAATACATGGAAAATGACGTGAAGTAAAGATGTATCATGAATGCTCATTGTTGATCTGTAAAAAGACCACTGTACTGGAGCTTTTAGAATTATTAACAAGGACATTACATCCTTTGGTGCTATAGAAGTAAGTCTGGCAGGCGAAGATTTAAGCACTACTGTAGCCAATGCACTAGAAATGGTTTATGTTGATAGAACAAGTGCAACAACAGATTGTATACGCCACATTGACATTTTTGTTATTGTCTATTGTGATTGAGGATAATTAACTTATATTTGAAATATTATTGTGATTTTCTCGTTTGTTAGGTTTTTTATTGATAAAATATGTTCAATGATTTGCATGTGTGCGTGTTAGTATTGTGTTTAATCCTTGGTCATAATTGGTATACAAAGAGAAATTTGATTGACAATTTCATTAATCTGTACTTCTTTCTTAATTGATTCACCAATTGAAAAGTAATTGTATTTAAATGGTCACATCAAACAGATACAATGTTTTTAAAAAGGCAAGCCGAGACCAACATTTGTTATACATATTTCTAAAAATAGATTTAAAGTAAAATTGAAAAACAAAACATAAGATTTTTTTTATCTAACCAAATAATTCTATAAAACAACATAAACAAGTTTTCTAAAATCATTCACAACATGGGTACCGACCACTGCGTAGAGTGTTCCAGAAAAGTGACAACAAAGCAACATGTGATTCGTGAAGTTAATGGCAACACAGAGTTTTTAATACTGGTAAGTGCTTCTATATAGTGTTCTTGTTCGTACTGAGATTGTTAAACATTTTACTTGTAATGGATCGAAAAGTATGACTTCATTACTCATTTACCATTTGAAAAATAAAGTTTATTGCATGATTTTGCATACTACTTCTTCTTTGTATTAGCTTCCTATAGATAGGCTTTTATTTTATTTATAATATTACAAACTTAGTTCATTTACATGTGTCTGTATTATGTATTTCAATGACAATAGTATTATGAAAATAATAGATGCTTACAAGGGTTTAATTCACATATGGAGTTTTTGTTGTATTTCTTTATAATTAGGCCCAAGCGCTTTTGTTGAGAACAGCTTGATGACATACTTCATAACCTTACCACATTTTTGTTTATTACAACTAAGAGCTCAAATTTTAATATCTGAGAGGCAAGCATGCACAGAACAACTCTGCAAAGTTTCATGGTGATATCTTTTAATAATTTAATGTGCAAATCAGTGTGATATTTCTAGATGCCGAATTGGTCATACTGGAGTGACACGAGTATCTTTTAAAAAATGAAGATGAACCACCATGTGTACCTTGCAACTGCAAGTAAACTATTAAACATGTTTTAATTAATTGTATTGACTTTGCTGATATTCGGAAGAAGCATTTCAATGTCAATAATATGTATGATTTATTTAATAATGTTCCATTTACAAATATTGTTTCATTCTTTAAAAGAAATTGGAATATATTATAAAATATAAAAAATGTTGTTATATTTACAACGATTTAAGTTTTTATCACGTTATCTTAGTGTTGATTTTAATTTGTAAATATTCAATTTGCTTTAGTCTAGAATTCTAGTTTATTGAAAGACCTTTTGTCTGATTTTAAAAATATACCTTAAATTGTTATAATATTCAAATTAGCTCTCGCCGCGATATAGCCTTTCTGTGCTAATGCGGCGTAAAGCAAACAACAATCAATCAATCAATGGTGATATCTTATATACTTTTAAAGATGTGAATGTTTGAAATTAGCTCTGGAGGCGATTTTCGTCTATTTTCAATTAGCCAAAAAGTGATAAATGTCCATTTTAAAACTTTATTCAACAAAAAAGTAAAACAGCAATCATACACCAAGTTACAGTTTTCTATACAAATATAAGCAAAGTGATGAAACAAAATAAATTATGCTTGTGTGAATTTAAAGAAGGATGATACATGATTCTAAATATGTGAGAAAAACAAATATCAAAGTATTAAAAAAAACTAAGTTCATGTGTCCATATCAATTTTTTTTATTTCAATAAAATATAAGACATTATTGTTAAAATTATGTCATATTTATCACCAAATAACAGAATCTTACAATAAAAATCATTTCAATAATTGTATCTTATCTAAATTAGCAAAATAATTTGTTTGATAATAGCAAAGGGAGGTAATAAATATTACAAAATTTGTTTAGAAACAATAGCAACTTTTGCATTTTATATTTTTTCTGAAATTCTACAACTCTAAATTAAGGGAAACAAAATTAAATATTAACGATAATTACTTCTATTTATTATTTGAAGTAAAAGCTACAATTTAACATAAAGTTAAGAAAAAAATTGCAAAGAGTTTGAAATAAATTTACCTTGTATTAATTAAAGACTGAACAAAAAATTTCGAAAAATATTTATATATTGATTCGATTGCAATATTATTAATCACTTTTTTCAATGAGTGAAAATGATATGATAGTTTGTATTATTTTATATCCCATAAATTCCTTTTCAATAAATAAATAAATAAATGAAAACTTCTTAAAAAGGGGAGATAATTCATTCCATCAGAATTCATCAAATTAAAAAAAATAGGTTAAAGTTTTCTTTTCACAATACAAATTATGTAAATATAGATTTCTTTTAAACCTGAGTTACATATAAACAATTATTACTAATTTAATGTAAAAAAATATGGCATAAATGAAACATTTAGTGATACCCTGCCATATTTTGGTTGAAAAAAGGGGGGTGGCAAAAAGTAAACATATGGCATAACTTGAAAAATATGTTTTGGATCTAGCTTAAAATTGAACTTTACTTTCTATTTATTGTACTTAACATATGTTCAAAGTTTCAAAATAAATCATTCATCCTTTCTAAAGTTATTTTCTGAAAACCACTGGGGGACGGATGCACGGACAGACAGACGGACACAAAACTGCAATTTTGGTTCGGCGGGCATCAAACATAACTACCACTACACGTACATGTACTATAGACTACATTTTACATTTAAAAATCAATGATAAAATGATAACCACTGATAACAATAACTTTGCTAAGCTATTCATTAAAATCTAATTTTCAGCATTCATTTGTTCAATTTCATAAATACAAAACAAAAAAATAAATTTCAATACATCTGCATTTATGTAAAAATAAAAGTGCTTGGACGGAACATACTTAACAGACTGATTTACGCATAAAATTGATTGGCATTGGAATAAATAAACAAAAATAAACCCCAATTATTTGCAATTGGTTCTTTGGCACACATAAAGTATAACAAACTTTAAGTGGGAGAACGCAAAAGTAAAGCTATTATAATAAAACAGTTACAAATGAACTAGAGCACATGCCATATCCTATGTTTCTTCATCTGAAGAACTCTACTCATCATTTTCGTGAAAGAGTCGTTTTTGAGTTCCTTTTACATTTGACAAAGTTTCTTCATCAGAGGATTCCCATTCCTGTATTATTAATTGTTTGTTAGCTATAATGATTGTTTTGAGATGAAGAACCTGTTCCGTAGGACTTGTTTATTGAAATTTTTCAAATCATCATTAGAATTCACATGCTGAACCTCGGCTACAGCTCTCCATAATTGAACCTGCTTTAACAGTTGTGTCTTGTTCATGTTGTTAACAGATTTTCATTTACTGGGTTGAAGATGGAGCTAGTTTCATTTGCCTGAAAAATAAACATTTCTGAACAGTGTTCTTGACAATCAAATTTCACATATTATCATATAAAATCAGTTAAGATAGAAATGGCTGAATTTTGTTTACTACTTGACACGAAATCACATGACTTAGCGGATGTTTTATGAAAAGCAGAGGAAGCTTACCCTACCAGTTCACTGGTCCATACTCCCGATTTAAGTGGAGTCCGGGTCGCTCATTTATTATTTTGGTTTAGTTTTTTGTGTGTTATAATTTTGTTGTTTCGTGTTGTAGGTGTCTGTATGTCCCTGGACTTTCGATTTTGTCTAGCATAAGAATCTCATGTGAATACCAAATATATAGAGGCTAACATATGTAGTTGAGAAAAAAATATATGAAAAAAAATTGTTTCAAGTGGAAGGACTTGTTTTTTTTCTATTTTTTTTTTCACTTTTCAAATATTTATGTCATGCATATGTTTAACTCAAAATTCAAAAACCATACCTGTCCAACATTCCAAACATACTCTCGATTCGGTCATTTGTTGCTTCACCAACAGTTCGTGCTGCCATAAGCATATCTTGGGTTGGCTGTGCATACTCTCAACCAGGTAGGTGTTCAACTGCATGATCGTGAAGTTTATCTTTCCCAGCTTTTGCTATCACTGTAATAGACATTTTAAATAATTTTGTGGTAGTTCAATAAAAATTTAAAAAGTACAATTCATATTCATTATGTGACTGTATATGTACACAGTTTAATATAAAAAAGAAGATACATTGTATGGTGTAATTGCCAATTATAGGTCACCGTAAGGCCTTCAACAATGAGCAAAGCCCATACCGCATTATGCCGCATAGTCAGCTATAAAAGGCCCCGAAATGACAAATGTAAAACAATTCAAACGAGAAAACTAACGGCCTAATTAATACATGTACAAATAAATGAAGGAAAACATATATGTAACACAGCAACAAACGACAACCACTGAATTAAAGGCTCCTGACTTGGGACAGGCACATACAAACATAATGTGGTACACTCATTATTATATTGTACAAATTGATAGCTCTTTTTACCATGTTTACCCAAAGGGCCAGTTGAGCTAAAAACTGTTATTAAATGAATATTTGAACTCTTATTTTGATTTACATACCTTTTCATGTATCAACAAGGATGCTGTTTTCTGATGTCATCTTGTGAATTTCCTATCATATACGGGATGTAAACTTGCGTGCCTTTTGCGTTTTCCCAAAACAAATCATCTCCATTTATAAGTCCGCTTGGATCAATACTCCATTCCTGTAATTTCGCTATTGTCATTTCATAATAAACATTCATCTCTATCGGAGACTTTGTAGATTTTGCTTTCTGCATTAAAGGTGAACAAACATAGAAGTACATTAAGGCAAAGGCTATTTCCTCTGTCACCGTAGTTGTATTTAAATAACCTTGCTGTAGTACTGAATACTCTAAACGGTTAAGTCCAGGGGTTTCTTTAGCATCTTTTATGTCTTCCAAGTACATTAAAACAATTTCTCGAGCAGAAAGTGTTGGTATTGCATTTTGTAAAAATATTTAAATATCGATTTCCTACAATTGGTCGAAACAAATCAGAACCAGAGTTCTGGTCATTACACAATGTATAGGCCTTAAAATCTACACCTAGACCGTACTCTTTTCTTGCATGTTCACAAAGGAGTTTATTACATTCATAGATGTGTTTTTTAGCACCGTGCATCTCTCTTATCTTTTTGTCTATCACATAAAGAGCATTTGCACTTGCATCGGTCATAGCTGATGCCATGTTGTTAATGTTTTACAATTTCAGTGGCTGTTATTATAAAACTTCCGAACCTGTTCAATTCATAAACTTATTGTTATTTTAACTTCGAAGGTTGTGCAATTTATGAATATTATAAAAGTTTACATACTACATGTTTTAATGAAACCAGAAAAGACAAATATACTTTTACATAATAAATTAAAAAAGAAACATGTACATTTTCTGTTACAAGTTACGATGTGTGTTTTAAAATATTATACAGAAGGACACTTGTAAAACTGGTACAGAAGGACACTTGTAAAACTGGAACAGAAAGACACCGACGAACACATTGGTAGTACAGATGTAGAAGAAAATGAAGAGGGGATAATCCAGAATGAGTTAAAATGGTAATTGTGTAATTTAATCGTGATTTGATGCTCCTTTAAAAAAAGTTAATTATAAGTATTGAATACTTCTTTTAGTAATTTTATAGTGATGTATACGCATTGACCGTGCGTACATTTTAAGAATGAAGTGCTTCCGCGCTTCATACTAAATGTGCTTCGGTCAACGGTTTTACACCCCAATAAGTTTACAACAGAAGCATTCGATTCTTAACTGTTGAATTAAATTGTGGAAAAACATGATGAAACCAGAAACAACAAAAATACTTTTTATAATTGTTGTCGGACACGTGTACCTAATGAATTACATTAGAAAAATTCATATGTACTATTTCTGTTACAAGTTAAGACATGTGTGTTTTGAAATATTCTACAGAAGGACACTAGTGAAACTGGTACAGATGACATCGACGAACACATT
This sequence comes from Mytilus californianus, assembly GCF_021869535.1. NCBI lineage: Eukaryota > Metazoa > Mollusca > Bivalvia > Mytilida > Mytilidae > Mytilus > Mytilus californianus. The sequence goes on from NW_026262682.1 coordinate 2,596,693, forward strand.
TGTAGATGTAGAAAAGGGGATACATCGGAATGAGGTCAAAACGGCAATTGTTTAATTAAATTGTTGAATTGCTTTCATGTATTGTTATTTGATTGTGAATGCTTTCAAGATTCGTTGTATCCAGTACTCGTTAAGCAAAATGTCCGTGCAAATACTTATATAAGTAGAGAAATTATATTTTTATTTATTATACAAAATCGAGTGACAGTCGAAATTTTACGTCAGAGTAACTAAAATTTTACTGTATGTGTGCATGTATAGCAGGTCCAAAAGGCTCAATAATTACAAATGGACTATCTAGGGTTCTTTATTGTGATTTTATTAACACTGACTGCATATTATTAAACCCTACAACATATATAACAATAATAAATACACATTACATAGACGTAAAAACAGATTTATAGACAAAGGGGAATAAGTCAAATATATTCCAATGCTATTACTTCTCTTATATTAAAATGAAATGCACAAATTTCATTGTATGGCAGGCATGGTTGTATAGTAAAGTATCCACTAAGTGTTAATAAACAGCTGCGCCATGAGCGCATGATACGCCCGTCGTCTTGTGTGTGAATTTTATGCAATAAGCTTAAATAGTTTCTGACATACGGCGTGACATGATATAATCCCCCCCTTTTTTTTTTTACAAAAAACTCAATATCTCAAAAATAAAATTTTGAATCAAAACCAAATAGTATACAGATCTTTAGATTAATATAACTAAGAAGTGTGTAAAATTTTAAGCAATAATCATAAATCGTTTTTGAGATACGGCGCGACATGTGAAAAACCCCTCCCCCTTTTTTTACAAAATACTCAATAACTCAAAAATAAAATTTTGAATCATCACCAAAAAGTATACAGATCTTCAGGTTAATATAACCAAGTAGTGTGTAAAGTTTTAAGCAATAATCATAAACTGTTTTTGAGATACAGCGCGACATGTGAAAAACCCCTCCCCCTTTTTTAACAAAATACTCAATATCTCTAAAATAAAATTTTGAATCATAACCAAAAAGTAAACAGATCTTAAGATTAATATAACTAAGAAGTGTGTAAAGTTTTAAGCAATAAACATAAATTGTTTTTGAGATACGGCGCGACATGTGAAAAAAAAAAAAACACACACCTGTTTTAGTTACTAAGTCCCGTAACTCAAAAAGTTTTAATCTTATTTTCACCAAAAAGTATACAGATCTTTTGACCATCATAAGATTGATTGATTGATTGTTGGTTGCTTAACGTCCAGTGGCAAATATTTCATGCATATTCAGGACGAGAACAAGTTAACAATAAATACAATAGGTAGGTTCTGTAATAGGGGCTTCCGGGATTAAGGTCGGAGAAATTTAGACTGCCACGGGAAATGAGGGTATATTGGATAGGGACAGAAATTTAGCCTTGCAACAGGTCACCTACGGACCCCTCAAAGAGTTGTTGCAAGGGTTCTTAACGTGCAAAGAGCGTGGCACTATCTTTACACGAGGCATCGGATTTAACGTCCCCATTCTGACCGGACGTGGCTGCAAATTTGTACATCCCGCACAGCCAAACGGACGCCCCACTTTAGCACGGGTTTTACTGCCGGTCGGAGGAAGACCAATGGTGACCATACTTCTATTCCCCAGTCACCCTTGGGGGGGACCATCATAAGAAACAACTATGTTAAGTTTCATGAAATTTGGATAAGTCATTCTCAAGTTACGGTGCGACATGTTTACGCCGGACAGACAGACAAACAGACGGACGGACAGACAGACGGACGGACGCCGGACATTTGTATACCATAATACGTCCCGTAAAAAATTTGACGGGCGTATAAAAATTAACGAAAAAGGTTAAAGAAAAAAAAATATACCAACATGAATCAATATCATTATGATCTGTAGTCTACATGTTTATTTACTCTGAATAAAATAATTTTATCTAATAATTAATAAGTTTATATAATTTTCAGTGATTTCCTACGTCATTCGCATTTTTTAAAATTCTTGATCACTAGACAAGTCTGGCCAACAAAAATCCTATGAAAACTGAACACTTAACCTAAAACGGCTATGCGAAGAGTGTATAATACGCCTGTCGCTTTTTCAAAGAATAAAGTTCAATAACTTCTCAAAGTCGTACCAGAAATTCAAAAAAAAAAAAATGAATGCAGGTTATTCTAAAAGATATAAACCGATCCCCAGAGTTCCGTGAAAACTTGAAGAACTTTAAAGATATTTTCAGAAAACTGAAAAATCACCCCTTTTTAATGTTTAAACAGAAGAATATATATTGGAACATTAATTGATAACATGCACCGTTATATCTGCAAGACATCTTTTCAGGTAAACTTAAAACATCATCTGTTTGCTTTCTTAATTACCATCTGAAAATCCTCAGCTATATTGAGGACGAGAACAAATTAACAATAAATACAATAGGTAGGTTCTGTAATTGGGGCGTCGGGGATTAAGGTCGGAGAAATTTAGACTGCCACGAGAAATGAGGGTATGCAACAGGTCACCTACGGACCCCTCAAAGAGTTGTTGCAAGGGTTCTTAACGTGCAAAGAGCGTGGCACTCTCTTTACATGAGGCATCGGATTTAACGTCCCCATTCTGACCGGACGTGGCTGCAAATTTGTACATCCCGCACATCCAAACGGACGCCCCACTTTAGCAAGGGTTTTACTGCCGGTCGGAGGAAGACCAATGGTGACGATACTTCTATTCCCCAGTCACCCTTGGGGGGATATGTTCCTGATGTCGTAACTTAAATGGCTTCGTGGTGCAAAGACATATATCATTTCTATTTCAATTTTAAGTTCTCATGACAAAAAGAATTTGAAAATGTACGTTTCAATGTTTTTATACAATATGCGACTTAAATTTCACAGCATAGCCTCGAACAAACCAAATAATTACAAAATATCAAGAAATATTTGTAATTACAGGTAGGTACACAAACAAAGTCTACATCCTTCGGCTTGCAAATGAAGTTTAAACGATTTTTTTCAAATATTAGCACATTTCTGAACAAATGTAATGCTATGTGATATTGAAATCAAGTTAACGCAGAGCAGAAATATCGACACACCATCTTCATCAAGATATAATTCCTTGTTCACTTAAATGGCAATGAATTGTTGGCTCACTCCGAGCAGTCATTTTGATCAATGAGCCAATCATTTTAATAATTAAACATTAATTGAATGACATGAAAGCTTGATAACTGTACTTTCAATAAATTGAAATGTACATGAGTTTAATTAGGAGCAAGCAGAGCATACTTTCTGACGTTAAAAAAACAAGGAGAAGGCAAAGCAAGCAAATACACTAGGGAAAAAGCAAAAAGAACAAAGAAAAAGGTAAAGAGAGTCAAGTGTAAGTTCAGATGTGATAGTTCAACATCGTATTTTTTCTTAATATGTTGAAAAATAGATGGTTTTCCTCGAAAAATCATAGAATCAACGATGCCATTTTGTCGAGAAAAATTACAAACAGCACTAGAAAGTTTCACAGTTTCGTAAACAAATTGTCTACCAACTTTTGAACTTTCTAAAAAGTTTAATTTGCTTGCAAATTTTCTGATATATAGGGTATAGTATATTTTTAAAAAGTATGATCAGGCATCATTTCAGATTAATTGATTAACTATTGTTTGCTTAAACGTTTGGTCAAGTGGACAATATTTCATCCATGTTCAGGAGGAGAAGAATTAACATTCAATACAATAAGTGGGTCTTGAAATAGGGGTCACCTGGGATGAAAGACCCCTTTTCACGGAGCATTTGATAAATTGTCTCGATTCTGTGTATTTATACATCACTAAGGCTACGACTATTACAGCATATTTAAACTGTAGTATTTTCTGATACGTATGCGTATCACTGTAGATCATGGTGTGATATGCAGCCGCCACTAGTTCGTTGTCATCATCATTTAGATCCATTTCAGATTCATCTCACTTTTAGTATGGGGATCAGACATACAAAGTCTACATAGAACTTGCCACATATCTAGTTTGTTTGCATTCATATTTTTCCAACTTCATTTATCAGATCTAGAAACTCCATTGTGAAAGTTTCCAAGAATGAATGCCATTGTAATCCTGATGATGGAGGTTGCTGCTGTGGAACAGGTAATGCATTTGACTGGCTGATAGTTACTTTCACCTGGAGGCCTTGAAAAGGTATGCTGACCCATGACTGGGTACGTTATACTAGACATGTTTTTTGGTTACAGGACTGTGTTGGTGGTCCACCTCTAGGAGGTTGAAACATAGAAGTTGGATGACCAATCGTTATAGGTGGTTGGGTCCTTGGTACTAAATTTGGTGGTTGGTACCCTGGTTGAGAATAAAAGGGTTGTTGTTGATGCGGCTGCTGTTGAGGTGAAGAAACCGGCACAGTAGCTGGATTTTGTTGTTGTATAGGTTGTGCATAGTTGTTGACCCCAAGTTGAAGCTGGGTTAGCCGTTGTTGTAGGCCTTGTACCTGATGTTGCAATTGCATACCTTTTTGAGCTGGCAACAGAGGTTGTTGAACCTTGTACCTGATGATGACTGGACATAAATCTGAGATTGTACCACTGGCTGTTGAACCCTGTTGAGGCATCGGATTTAACGTCCCCATTCTGACCGGACGTGGCTGCAAATTTGTACATCCCGCACAGCAAAACGGACGCCCCACTATATCAAGGGTTTTACTGCCGGTCGGAGGAAGACCAATGGTGACCATACTTCTATTTCTCAGTCACCATTGGGGGGCATAGGATAAAATGGACAGGCCCTTAATGTATGGGTCAAATATCTGTGCAGGAACTTTTAATGACATCGTATTAGCTTGAGGCTCATAAGTGTTGTCCTCAATTGTCAGTTGAGTTTGTAATAATGCAGTGAACATTTTTGTTTTTATTAAATTATATATAAAATATTATATAAAGCAACTTAATGAATTTAAAAATTTATAATAGTATATACGCAACTTAATGAATTTTAAAAATGACACCTTTGTTTTGTTATTGTCTTGAATATTATTATAGATAGATATAAACTGTAAACAGCAATAATGTTCAGCAAAGTAAGATCTACAAAAAGTTAATATGACCAAAATTGTCAATTGACCCCTTAAGGAGTTATAGCCCATTCAGATGCATCAGACAACCCGTTGTTGGGTAAAAAGTTTTTAATTGAAATCATTTTCTATCGAATGACAGGTTCTTTAATTAAATCTTTCAAAACTGTCCAATATGGCTACTGCGGTACATTATGATTGATTGATTGATTGATTGTTGGTTGCTTAACGTCCAGTGGCAAATATTTCATGCATATTCAGGACAAGAACAAGTTAACAATAAATTCAATAGGTAGGTTCTGTAATAGGAGCTTCTGGGATTAAGGTCGGAGAAATTTTGACTGCCACGGGAAATGAGGGCATATTGGATAGGGACAAAATTTAGCCTTGCAACAGGTCACCTACGGACCCCTCAAAGAGTTGTTACAAGGGTTCTTAACGTGCAAAGAGCGTGGCACTCTCTTTACACGAGGCATCGGATTTAACGTCCCCATTCTGACCGGACGTGGCTGCAAATTTGTACATCCCGCACAGCCAAACGGACGCCCCACTTTAGCAAGGGTTTTACTGCCGGTCGGAGGAAGACCAATGGTGACCATACTTCTATTTCTCAGTCACCATTGGGGGGCATAGGATAAAATGGACAGGCCCTTAATGTATGGGTCAAATATCTGTGCAGGAACTTTTAATGACATCGTATTAGCTTGAGGCTCATAAGTGTTGTCCTCAATTGTCAGTTGAGTTTGTAATAATGCAGTGAACATTTTTGTTTTTATTAAATTATATATAAAATATTATATAAAGCAACTTAATGAATTTAAAAATTTATAATAGTATATACGCAACTTAATGAATTTTAAAAATGACACCTTTGTTTTGTTATTGTCTTGAATATTATTATAGATAGATATAAACTGTAAACAGCAATAATGTTCAGCAAAGTAAGATCTACAAAAAGTTAATATGACCAAAATTGTCAATTGACCCCTTAAGGAGTTATAGCCCATTCAGATGCATCAGACAACCCGTTGTTGGGTAAAAAGTTTTTAATTGAAATCATTTTCTATCGAATGACAGGTTCTTTAATTAAATCTTTCAAAACTGTCCAATATGGCTACTGCGGTACATTATGATTGATTGATTGATTGATTGTTGGTTGCTTAACGTCCAGTGGCAAATATTTCATGCATATTCAGGACAAGAACAAGTTAACAATAAATTCAATAGGTAGGTTCTGTAATAGGAGCTTCTGGGATTAAGGTCGGAGAAATTTTGACTGCCACGGGAAATGAGGGCATATTGGATAGGGACAAAATTTAGCCTTGCAACAGGTCACCTACGGACCCCTCAAAGAGTTGTTACAAGGGTTCTTAACGTGCAAAGAGCGTGGCACTCTCTTTACACGAGGCATCGGATTTAACGTCCCCATTCTGACCGGACGTGGCTGCAAATTTGTACATCCCGCACAGCCAAACGGACGCCCCACTTTAGCAAGGGTTTTACTGCCGGTCGGAGGAAGACCAATGGTGACCATACTTCTATTTCTCAGTCACCATTGGGGGGCATAGGATAAAATGGACAGGCCCTTAATGTATGGGTCAAATATCTGTGCAGGAACTTTTAATGACATCGTATTAGCTTGAGGCTCATAAGTGTTGTCCTCAATTGTCAGTTGAGTTTGTAATAATGCAGTGAACATTTTTGTTTTTATTAAATTATATATAAAATATTATATAAAGCAACTTAATGAATTTAAAAATTTATAATAGTATATACGCAACTTAATGAATTTTAAAAATGACACCTTTGTTTTGTTATTGTCTTGAATATTATTATAGATAGATATAAACTGTAAACAGCAATAATGTTCAGCAAAGTAAGATCTACAAAAAGTTAATATGACCAAAATTGTCAATTGACCCCTTAAGGAGTTATAGCCCATTCAGATGCATCAGACAACCCGTTGTTGGGTAAAAAGTTTTTAATTGAAATCATTTTCTATCGAATGACAGGTTCTTTAATTAAATCTTTCAAAACTGTCCAATATGGCTACTGCGGTACATTATGATTGATTGATTGATTGTTGGTTGCTTAACGTCCAGTGGCAAATATTTCATGCATATTCAGGACAAGAACAAGTTAACAATAAATTCAATAGGTAGGTTCTGTAATAGGAGCTTCTGAGATTAAGGTCGGAGAAATTTTGACTGCCACGGGAAATGAGGGCATATTGGATAGGGACAAAATTTAGCCTTGCAACAGGTCACCTACGGACCCCTCAAAGAGTTGTTACAAGGGTTCTTAACGTGCAAAGAGCGTGGCACTCTCTTTACACGAGGCATCGGATTTAACGTCCCCATTCTGACCGGACGTGGCTGCAAATTTGTACATCCCGCACAGCCAAACGGACGCCCCACTTTAGCAAGGGTTTTACTGCCGGTCGGAGGAAGACCAATGGTGACCATACTTCTATTCCCCAGTCACCCTTGGGGGCATTATGAATGAAAACATAGTTACAAAATGATTACTTTAAGGTTGTTTTGTAACATGCAGGCATTATACTTATTTGGGTAAATTAATTGATTGATTATTTGGTCTTCCACGCCACTACTAGTTATTTCATAGTTGCCTATTTTTGTTTATTGAGGAAACTGGAATACAAAGTATTTAATATGTTTACACAAAAGATTGATTGATTGATTGTTGGTTGCTTAACGTCCAGTGGCAAGTATTTCATGCATATTCAGGACGAGAACAAGTTCACAATACATACAATAGGTAGGTTCTGTAATAGATAAAGGGACTAAGGTCGGAGAAATTTAGACTACCACGGGAAATGAGGGTATATTGGATAGGGACAGAAATTTTCCCTTTCAACAGGTCACCTACGGACCCCTCAAAGAGTTGTTGCAAGGGTTCTTAACGTGCAAAGAGCGTGGCACTCTCTTTACACGAGGCTTCGGATTTAACGTCCCCATTCTGACCGGACGTGGCTGCAAATTTGTACATCCCGCACAGCCAAACGGACGCCCCACTTTGACGAGGGTTTTACCGCCGGTCGGAGGAAGACCAATGGTGACCATACTTCTATTCCCCAGTCACCCTTGGGGTTGGAATAATAACAGATTTACAGTTTGTCAATATTAAAACCGTACGCTCCTCAATTACGTTAATTATGAAAGCTTAGACTTTAATAGATCAAAAATATAAATACATTTCCAACACAATGTTTATCCAAATTATGCCACTCATCATGGCACATTAGTCGTACATATTATCCAGTCATTATACTAATTCGATTTAGAATCGGTAACATTCGCTACGTGCTAAGCCTCTAATGCATAATCCTGGCGACCAAAAAAAAACAAAAACCAAGCGCCACTTGTCAGGTAGGTTGTCAGATTTTTTTCTCATGGGGACGTTATTATTATATGCTAGTGTTGTGCATATGCTAGTTTGTATTTTACGTTACATGTATTCAAGTCTCAGAAAAAGATTTTTTCTTCAAACATTTCTACACAGTCGCCTGATAAGGAACATCGACGGTCACAGTTGCAGAATGTTAAGAAGTTACCAAATTTTAAATAAAACCTGCTTTTATATATCATTTGAAACAAACAAAAAAAGTTAGGTTCAAATATGTCCAAAGAAAAGAAAGTTCAAAGGAACTGCAAATATAAATCAGGTCTGTAATTTGATCTCCATCATCTCTTATTTAAACCTTGAGGTATATTTTTGATCACATATTTGAATTAAATGTGTAAAATGTATATTGATCACACATTTTTGTCAATCACCCAGGGATCAATACTGTATCATAGTCCCATATTCTCTCAAAAGCAATGATTATGTTTTCATATCAAATTTCAAATGTTATGACTTTTACAGAGCTGGAACCAACACAGACCCAAAAGCAGCCCGTGGAAGGTCTCAATCTTCAAGAGTTGGCTGAGGAAGCTTATTTTGCCTTCCCACTAGTTGTAAGATTTTTTTACCAGATCAAAAAGGAGACCACGACATGTCAGACACAGATAGTAAAGAAGCTACTTCCCATGCTTAATCTGCGCTTGCAGGAAGGACTAGCACTACCCTTACTGTATTTACGTCTGACCAGTTTAACATTTTAAGATGTCCTACTTAATCTTGATTCCTTCATGTCAATACTGGATGTAAGGCATATGCTGTTTGTCATTCAATGTTGAACATATTTTTATCATCCGGCTGAGAACAATTAATCGCAGTTTGCACAGGCCTATGTATCGATCATTCAATTTACCAAGAAAAACCATATTTGTGATCTATGAAAGTAATATCTCTCTCAATTTAGAAAATTAATAAGTAATAGATTTTTGGAGTCTTATGGGACTTTATCTATTGTACAGCTTTATATGTGTAGAATGGATGTATCTTAAACACCAGGTATTCAGTTTGATATATACTACGAAATACAAAAAAAATTTTATTCTTACAAGTCAAGACTACAGTGTATTATAACACCCAGAGTTGACAAGTCTATATTTGGTCCTATTTTGATGTTTGTTTTAAATTGCTAATGATCTTCTATAAATGGGACTTTTAAAACATTTCAATTTCCTAATTAGTGTTTTTTTTTTCTTGTAGGGTGAGCTGTTCCTGGTCAATAGGGAAAACTTTCCCAAGTATAAACAGACAGACATCTACCAACACATGTGATAGATGGTGTTCATCAACCGCAAGTATCAGAAGAGTGCTTATTTCCATATTCTGATATCTGAAGAAGAAATCTGATCCTACAGAAAAATTGATATTCTGTCTTCATCAACTGTATGTTCCATAAAGAATGATGATATGTGAATTTTAAAGGAATAATTAACTTCTACGACAGCACGAAAATATTCTTTGCTCAATGAAAATTATGGTTGTTTATATTGTTTTGTAAATATGTTAAACGCTTTAATTCAATTAGACTTATAGATGAATGCATATCCATTTATAAAAAAAGAAGATGTGGTATGATTGCCAATGAGACCACTCCCCACAAGAGACCAAAATGACACAGGAACAACAATGACCAAAGGCCATACCGAAGTAGTCAGCTATAAAAGGCCCCGAAATGACAATATAAAACAATTCAAACGAGAAAACGAGAAAACTAACGGCCTAATTTATGTATACTATTATAATTTTATATATATTTTAAGGCCATCATGTCAGACATTCTGTTATCCATTGAGAGTCTATAATATCAGGACATCATTAAACTGTCTACACAGCATAGTCCTGGTTAAATAAACAAAAAATCTCTAGACAAGACAGAAGTTGCACTTACTCTCCATATAGCAATAGTTGTTAGTTTCCATTGAAAAATGTTCAATAAATAGTGGTTTAACACATGTGGATGTATGTAACACATAATTTCTTTATATAATTTGGATAAATGTTTTACATTGTTATAGATCAAATATGAAAATTTGAGTCAAATCGGTGAACATGAATTTGACAAATCTGCAACAACATAATTGAATATATCCATAGAGTACCAACCATAAACAATATAAATCAAGAGTAAAATTGAGAAACTTTCAAACAAAGGCCAAGTTAACTGTTAGAACCTGCATGAACTTAATTTTACATTTTAATTATATCCCTTAAATGAGCTCTTGCACATTGTTTGGACTATAGTCATACCGGAAGTACGTTTTTCGAAATATATAGTAACTACCAAAAGGCGATCACAATTTCCAAATCCACGATTGTAACCAGTGTCAACGAAAGCATTTATAATTAACGATGGTAAAAAAGCATTGCGTGTAAGGGTTTTGTAAGAATGACAGTCGGCACCCAGAGAGACTCGCAGAGAAGAAAGTGATTTTGTGGTTAACATGTCGGAATGTACTATTGTATTATTCATTTAAATATTTCTGGGTCTTTGGTGTTCTTGTATTTATGTATACTGTATTCCCGTCATGAAATGTTGTCATTCCAGCGGTATATATAACATTGCCATGAAGCGCAGGAGTTTCAAAACCAGGTTCAACCCACTATTGTTTACTTAAAATGTTCTGTACCAAGTCACGAGTATGGCAGTTGTTATCTAACAGTTCGTTTCTATATATATGTTGCATTGTTGTTTGTTTTTTGTTGCACTTCAGTTTTCTGATGTTTCGTTGTTTTCCTCTTATAGTTGATGCGTTTCTCTCGGTTTTAGTTAGTAACCCGGAGTTGATTTCTCTCTATTGGTTTATGACTTTTTAACAGCAGTACACTACTGTTGACTTTATATATCCAGAGTCTACAATTACAATGGGATTTGCAGACCAGACCGGTGCCACAAAAAAAAGACAGTTCTATGATAGTAGTAAATTATCAACAATTAAAGAAAACTGCTCCATTATGATCCGCAATTACAACTACAACAGTATAATTATTACTTCAGCCACAAAAGTAGAGGTAACAAGTAGAGTTGGAGAAATTGACCCTATTCACAGGAGTCAGGCTGCTGAATTGGCCAGACCACAAGTACCACCAGCAGTCATCTTAATTGAGATGGTTAAGAAGACTACAGCTGATAAAAAAGGCAATTAATGAACAAAAGACATACCTCGGGAACAGTTAAGACACATAACGACAAATAACACTGAAAACTAACTATATTTGAAAAACATAGATCCCAAACAAACGGGGGCAACGTCTGGGGGTGAACAGAACTTGCTTTGAGTAGGTCACTTATCGTTAAAACAGAGTGATATAAAGACAAGCTTTTGTTTTTAAAACTTCCAACATGAGGCATTTGCCTCGATGTCGTTCGTGTGGTTCAATCCACCATTTTCTACATTTGAAAATGCCTGTACCAAATCAGGAATATGACAGTTGTTATCGATTCGTTTGATTGTTTTGTCATTTGATTTTCCCATTTGATTAGGGACTTTCCGTTTAGAATTTTGTGATTTTAATTTTTACGGCCCTGTTTAACGTTGGGTAAATTTCTATGATACAATTCGCCTCGAAGTGAAATGAAGTCTAATTTCAGAAATTCAGAAATTACAAATGCATGAATATTTATATATGGTGTAGTATATACTGTGTATATAATAAAAGATTTGAAAAAGTTTTTCCGAGAAAAAATTATCAGAAGACGAATTTTAATAGAATCTGGTGCCATCTCTTACATTAATATCTATTTATTTTATAAATAATAAGTCCATTGATGTAGTTCTATTCTATTCCATCATATCCGCAATAGTAGTGTA